>NW_028292569.1:25661105-25907944 GCF_029948245.1 Actinia tenebrosa | reverse complement strand
TGCTTAGTAAATGTTATTTATATCCTTCTTTCTCTTGTCATACTCTTTCACTACCTGTAATGGTACCCACAGTCAGTGTCTTTATGACGGCAGCCATGTTAGATGGCAGGCACAATACAATTGTTTTAAATGACAAAGAATTCAATTCCCAAGAGCAATAGGATTTTACGAGTATTAAAAGAGATCGATAATCTGTGTTTCACTCACCCCAGGATCTGTTTGATAGTTACACTCAGCTCTTGCGCTCTGCTCATGGATCAGTTCATCTATCTCATCTAACGTGTCTGGATACAACTTAAACGCCTAAATGAACAACATCAAATGAATTATTGAACATATTAATCTATATCATAATGGTTATATCAAATCATCATTTACATCTCGCAGGCTTGAAGGTACTTCTTCTCCCTCAGGAATACCAGTTTTGTCATGGGCTGTTTTCTTCAGATTTCTAGCTCTACGGCGCTGATTCTCTAAATTAGCTCGTGCTGCCTCATATTCATCCTAAGGAATAAGAGAATCAAGTATTACTTACACAGATATACACTGTATCAGCAAAGCAAGGGTGATAAACCTATCTATTAACCTTTAGCTGTTGTATCACAGCGTGGGACAATCACAACAGAGCTAGGCTCCAACTAGATGAAAGCCCAAGATCGATGTGCCCTGCTAATGCATCACTTCTCACCGAAGTGAGCTGAGTTTGATTCCTGGGCTCATCGTTGTATATGAGTATAGTTGCCTGTTGGTTCTCTCCTGTGCTTTGACAGTTTTCTCTCCCAAGTTCTCCGGTTTTCTTCCCTCCATAAAAATCAACTTCTAAATTCCAATTTGATTTTGGGCTTTCACCTAGTTTGAGCCTAGCTCTGTAGTAGTAACTCTCCCACACTGTGATAGTCAAAGATTATGGCGTCTCTAAGGTTATAATAATCTAGAATATAAATTATAAATGTAATTCAATTGTTACCTCTGCTTTTTTGACTTGCTCTTGTGCTTCTCTGAACTGATTACCAATCCTTGTTTTCTCTGCACTAAGTCTAGCATGTTGAAGGCTGATTCTGACCTTCTCTTTGCAAACATTTACACATTGCTGAAAGTAAAAGAATGATAAAGTTAATGAGTAAGTTGAAAAGAATATGATGTATATTTGTATATATGAATAGATATATGAATAGATGTGTGGTTTGTGAGTCGTATCTTAAAGTGCTACTACGACGAAAATCGCTCAAACTTGGATTCAGCGGAAACTTCCTAAGAATACTCTTTAAAGGTCCAATAATCACTGTATGAAGTGTTTTCTCGATATTCAGTACGAAAGTATGATATTTTTACGATTATTTTTTGGAGTCTGTGACGTCATACACTCAACATCGAAAATCGCTCCATACATTTCTTTGTAGTTTATGATCAAAATATCAGTAGTAAAGGGAGAAAGAAATACCCAAACACCCCAAAATATAAATTATAGTCACAAGTAATGTGAAATAAGCACATTAGCCACCCTTTGGGCTTCATAGGAATAAAATATATTAAGGATTTATACACAAAGAAATATATGTAGCAATGTTTGATGTTGAGTGTATGACGTCACAGACTCCAAAAAATAATCGTAAAAATATCATACTTTCGTACTGAATATCGAGAAAACACTTCATACAGTGATTATTGGACCTTTAAAGAGTATTTTTAGGAAGTTTCAGCTGAATCCAAGTTTGAGCGATTTTCGTCGTAGTAGCACTTTAAAGACCTTCAAATTTTATCAATGCCCTAACGCTGACCCGCGTTAGGGCACAGCTGATTACTTACAGGTTAAATTGAAATTTAGGTAGTGATGCTGATTACAGGAATTGAACCCTAGACCCCAAAGGTGAGAGGCAAGTGCACTATTGCTACATTAGACCACCCTTGATTTGTATCTCTGTAGTAAGATCTGGTTCAATGCAAGCCAGACAAGAATTTCATGTGTCTGATCAGCATTTGTTAGTTGTTCTCTGGGTTTTCTAGCCTTTCTTTTATACATACTACTTACCTTGATGCCATCTTTGAACTGCACCAATACTTCAGCTCTCTTGCTATTTGTCTTATCTATTGCTTTCTGTACTTTTGCTTCCTCTGCCTCAAGGTTTGGTGCTTCATTTTTGACTGTCTCCAGCCTTTAACATCAAAAACAGATAGATGAAACAGTATTTGCCAAACCATCAATCAATAAAACCAACACAGTCGGTCAATGAGTCAGTCACTAAGTCAGCTACCATTCATGACGATCAGGCAGCAAGCCAGCCAGTCAGAGATTCAGTCAATCACTGGAAAACATATTTTGTACTGTACATAACATAAAGTATTTAATTTTAACTAAAAACAATATTTGCTATACGTTTTTTGCTTGTTTTCCAACTGGTTTGCAAGTGTTCTTCTCCTCTGAAGTTGAGAAGTCAGTGTTTTCTGAAAATAGAGAAAATAATTAGCCAAAGCATGAGCATAAGATGACCAAAAGTTTTTAGAATAAAAGTATGTTACTATAGTGACAAACCTTGGAGTTTCTCAGTTCTTCAAGTTGTGAAGTTAATGCTGTTTCTTGTTCTTTTAGTTGTTGATAGTTTGCATTCATAGTTTGAAGCTGTGATTTCACTTCCTGTGTTAAGCAAAATAAATTAATATAAAATGAATGAGTGACAATGGATAAGTGGATGGATGAAGAAATAGAAAATAGATGAAAATATTAATAAATTCTGGCAGCTCCAGTGATAGATTAATTTTTTTGGATGGAAGAGTGTGTGGATGGATGAATGGATAGATAATATGAAAAAATGGACAGATGAGTGAATGGAAGGATGGGTCGTCGGATGGACAGATGGATGGGAGGTGCACTTTACAGAATGAAAAAAGAGATTGTATAGAAAAAAAATAAAGGAAGGAAATGAAAAGAAAAAATGGTTTTCACCTGTAGTTCTGCCTCAAGTTGTCTCTTTGCTACCATGTCAACAGCAATGTTGAAAAATCTTGCATCTCTAAACAGCAAAAACAGTTAGGTCAAACCCCAGCATTCCCAATCAAGCTAAGGTGATATAATAAATCTTGCTATTTCTTCTGTTCTGTTCTGTGAATTATAAGGTATTTACCTGATATTTTCTACAAGTGTTGATCTTTCTCTGTTACCATACTTGGACCTTTTTACAATATACTGCAGCGGGAAGAGGATTTTATAATTATAGTATATGGCATACATTTTGAACAATAGATTTTGAGTGAGCCAAAGCAAACTTGGTGCTACTGCATATTAAAAATGTTGCATGATGGGCATCCTTGCTCCACCCATGAACTCTGCTGCATCCGCTTTTTTTCATTTGCTGGTAAGATTAACTCTCTACCAGCAATTTCAAATCATTGGTATATATCAATATAAATACAAAACTTAATTCACTTACTCTTGATGTTGGAGTGTAGAAATGCATTATTCCAGATTCATTTATAACCTGATGGTACAAAGGAAAAATTAGCACTCAAAACTTCCCATTTTGGCTGGTAAAGTTGACCATTGAAAATTCCAGATTCAAACTCTTCCATAGAAATGATTAATGATCAATATTTTAAATCGGTAAGGCAGTCTCAGATGTTTTAATACTTTGTTTATGCAACCTTTTAGTGTTACAAAGGGCCACCAATATAGTTCTGGTGAATCGACATCTGTGTAAGGCACCTTGATTTTCCTAGGGGTGAGGAGGGTCTTATTAGGGTTTTTTCAAGATGTATTTTTATGAGGCTTTCTCTGGATATGAGGATCTAGTCTAGTCTTAGTCCAAATACATTGGGTGAGGGAAGTTAGTCTCCTTTCTTATCTCTTCTGCATACATTTTTCCCTTTGGTGGGCTACCTGTGCTGTGTAATATAATACTTTTGCTGATAGATACTGAAGTGGAAAAACAAGAAAAGGAGGAAAGACTGCAACACTTGGTTGAGTTTATTTCTTTTCTCATCTCTCTCTTCTAAGTCTCCATCTCCCAACACTTTCTACAGGAAGCCCAGAGAAGAAAAGTGATGTCTCCAGAGGAGGCTTATAAAGAACTAAAAATACCTTTTCTGCATTATTAGTTGTCCAATCATTTCCTAAAGGAATTTCATGTGCTTTGTATGTATCACACAAATACTTCATGACAGCATCTGGGGCTGTGAAGAGTTCCTTTAGGTAACACTGAAAACCATATTGTCTGATGATACATTAAAAAAAGAATGAACGTGATAAGAAAAATAAATAAATAAAACAAGGCACATTGGAAAGCAAGGTTGGTGAGAGAACTCATCTCTCACTAATGCCACTCAGGTTTGATTCCAAGCCAGTATCATATATACATGACTATAGTTGCTTGTTGGTTCTCTCCTGTACTTTGTCGGTTTTTATCCAGTTTCTCAGGTTCTCCTTCCTCCACAGACATTAATTTTTCTGAGATAGTGAAAATGGTGCATTATGGTCTAGCTTGGGTACAAATATCTGTTGTTCATAAAGCCTTATATGGTGTTGTTTGCACCAAATCTAGATCACAATGCATCCTGTTTATTGAACTCAGAAAAGACCTACCTAGCTACTTCACAGATGAATTGGAATTTGGTTTGTTAGGTAATGCAGAGTAAAGAAAACCCGAGAAAAGTCCTTAGCTACTTCACAGATGAATTGGAATTTGGTTTGTTAGGTTATGCAGAGTAAAGAAAACCAGAGAAAAGTCCTTAGCTACTTCACAGATGAATTGGAATTTGGTTTGTTAGGTTATGCAGAGTAAAGAAAACCAGAGAAAAACCCTTGCATCAAAGGAGAGACAAGTGCGATGCAAGTGCACTACTGCTAGACCACTCTTTATTTCCTTACATTTAGAAATAGCAAAACAAATGAAAGAAAATATTAACACCAGAAGAAATACTTACTTTAAATCTTCAATGTTACGAGATGGTTTGAAGCTAGACAGCGGATGATCAGGAGGAGTAACACCATTTACTTTTAAATTCTGTTTATCTCTGACCTATCAAAAAATACAGAAATGGATTTTGAGATATATAAAAAAAGATGAATGAAAAGTATGCTTATATAGTTACCTCATTAAAGAACAGCTTCATATCGTCTCTGCTCTCAAACACAAATGATCTTAGATCATTACTGGATATCAGCTTCTCCAGATATTTTGCATTATTCACATCATGCATATTCACCTAGTAAAGAAAGAGTGAATGAGTGAATGAATGAATGGGAATAACTGTAAGAGAAATGGTTCATGTACAGGGTGGGTAACTTTGTTCTTGTTTTCTTGAAGCCATATGAATACATAGGAATGAAATGAATGAATGGGAATGAAATGAATGAATGGGAATGAAATGAACGAATTGAAATGAATGAATGGGAATAAAACGAATGAATGGGAATGAAATGAATGAATGGGAATGAAATGAATGAATTGAAATGAATAAATGGGAATAAAACAAATAAATGGAAATGAAATGAATGAATGGGAATGAAATGAATGAATTGAAATGAATGAATGGGAATGAAATGAATGAATGGGAATTGAAGGTGAATGGATATACCTGTAATAGTATTGGTTCATGAACAGGGTGGCTGAATTTGTCCTTGTTTTCTCTAAGCCACATCACTGCATTATAAGTATCCCTGTTGTGATTGCGTAGATACTGTAATCTCAATTTCTTCATGTCCTCCAGTTTGTTCAACCTACTTGTTACATCTGACAAAGAAAATGGAAAAAAAATGTTAATATTAATATCAATAGTATTTAAGTGACAAATTGCAATGAACAGTAAACTATTTATTTCTATCATAAAAACTAATATACCCTGCGTCTGGGCAGTAAGGTGTCGTTTTTCATCCAAAATCCTGCTTCCTTGTTGCTGAATGCCAGTCAGTTCTCTATTGATCCTCCTGGCATTGTTAGTAACTTCATCAATTTGGGGCTGAAAGTCAACAAAGGAAGCATACTCATATACAGCACTGTAGTTTGATTGGCTTTCATGGGAATGATTGACAGTAATAAGATAGATACCTGCAAGTCTGATTGATCTGGAAGCTTTTCAAGTTCATTTTGGGTACCCTGTATCTGTCGTTCTAAATCTGCAATTCTGATTTATCAGACAGCAAGAATTAAAACACAAGATTTTCTATACTCTGAGATGCTGTTTTGATATACAGTACATAAAGAGCTTCATCATCATCATCTTCTTCATCCCCAACATTCTCAATATCATCATTATCACCACAATCTACCATCATCACTATCATTCACTATCATTGTTATCATCAATCACACCACATTCCCTACCAATTTTGTGACTACTGCTAATTTCCATTAGTACTACTATCACTATTGCGACAGACAACATCCTTACCATCATCATTCCCATTATCATCACCAATGAAGAGTACACTTAGTGGCCATTTTTCTAATACTTAACACTACAGGTATAGTGTACTTACTTCTTTTCTCTGCGTTTTTCCTGATCTTTCATGTCTTTCAGTTGATTTATATGCTCTTCAACCTTAACAGATGTAAAATACATGCATATATATCCTCAATAATAAAGGGTACATGAAATTAGTGGACCATAGTAAGATGAATCAGAAGGAAGTACAATAGCACATGAAGTCACTGGGTTGGTAAATGTATGATATCTAATATTTATCTATCAAATAACAAATAATTACGTAAATACCATACCTGGTCATTTAGCTTTTCTAGCTGGTCACTTTTTGCTTTAGCTTTTCGAATGACCTCATTCCCATTATCATTCTTCAATGAAAAAAGTTTTGAATGGTTACACAGAGCTTTAGAAGTCACAAAGCAAATGTTTCTTATACTACAACTCAACATGTTACAAACTTCTCCATTTTGAAGAGTAGAACTTAATAAAACTCCTGAAGCATAAAGCAGCCTACTTCTTAAATGGCATTGGACAGGGCGATAAGATCCTCAACTTTTCCCAAAAATCCATTTTCCCACCTGTTGCTTCATAGCAGCATCTAGTTCCTTTAGTTCTGCTTCCACTGCATTCAGATTCTGTTGCATTGGTGCATTCTGTCTCTTGGTAATGTCCCGTTTCTTCTTTGCCTCTTCTCTGAGATTCTTCAGTTCCACAAATTTCACTCTTGCTTCTTCATATTCCTTGAATAGAATTGTTTCACCAAGTAAGTTTTTTTTCATAATTATTTTACTGTCATAAGTAATTTCATCAGCAACTTACAGCCCATGGTCTCTTTTTCTCCAGGATTTGTACTTTCTCCAAATGCCGCTCTCTTTCTTGAAATCTTCGTACTTCATGCTCAAGTTGTTGATTTTGTTCCTTCAGCTTGTCCAAGTGATCTGTCTTTTCCTTTAGTGACAACTATGACAATAAAATGGTACCAAATGTGAACTATCAATATCTAGATTTAGATTGAAAGATTGATTCCTTGCCCTGGGCTGTGGAAGCGAGTAAAGGCCCTTGGGATCAACAATACTAAATTACCACATATGCATCTATCAATTTCCATGTACGAAATTTCATCAAACAGCAACCTCTGGGCAGAACCAACTTACAGGTTGAAAATAGAATCTAGGATGATGTGTTTGGGAGGAAAACTAGAGAAAAACTTTTGAGCCCAGAGGTGGAAGGCAAACACACTGCTGTTACACCACCCTTACAATCTACTGTACCTCCAGTTCTTTTTCTTTTTTTCTCAGTTCAATGAGCTGCTGGTGGTTGTCACTCATTCCTATAGGTCCAACCTTCAAAATAGAATTAGATCTCTTAGTATCTAAGACACCAGCTATAATATGTAGTTTAAAGACAAATCTACTTACAGCTACTTCAGTGGCAAGCAAAAGCTGCTGTGGAGACATCTTAGCAAATTCCACCACCCTATCCTTTAGTAGAAATCATAAAATAACTGTTATAAAGCTGATCTTTTTCATTGGTTAGGAGTTAGTGCTTTATGAGAACACACAGCACATATTCTATAAAAGAAACACAAAAAACTTGCTTGCTGTGTAGTGTTTAATTAAAGCACTCAGGGATTGGCAGATCACTTCCAAAAGGATTGAGAAGCACTGCCCAATGCTTCATCTCCTAATACTTCTTTCATTTTCCTCAACCCCACATATTTTAAAAACAGCACTCACACATATTTGATAATTCTTCATTTAACAAAGGCTATTACGTGTAAAATGTGTGAATATATGTGGAAGAAACTAGTTTTCTAATGACTATTCCCGCATACAACCACATTTTGAATAATATAATTTGCTGAGGTCTTAGGTATATAAGAAGAGGATCAAGTAGCCCTGGAGTGAATTATATTTTATACCTGTGGCAGAAACTGGCATAAGTTACTAATCTGTATATTCAACATGGTAGTGACCTCTTGGACCTAAAAGATCAATAATCATAAAATGAATATTTAAGTATAAAGAAGAGGTAACTGGAATTAATCCATATGAATTTGCATAACTGAAATAATCATTTCACAAATATAAATAACACTAAAGACACTATATTTAACTTTAAGAAGACTGAAAAAAAGGTACAAACCTCTTTCATGGTGGCAGGTTTGCCATTTAGTTTCCAGTTTGACCTGTTGCCTTCTCGGTAAATCTCTCTTGTTATCACATAATTTTTACCACTACAATTAAATCTACAACAACAAGATTTGATGCCATTAAAGAGTTTCAAGGAATAAAAGGCTTGATGAACTTGGCTAGGTTATACAGTATATATAAATTTTGAGGAATATAGCAACTTCTACAGTACTTAGAACATGTACAGTATGCTACTTACAGTTCAACTTCTATTAAGGCTTGAGGATGGCCATGCTTTACAAATTCACCAACCTAAGACCAAATATTTCTCTGCAATTAGTTCTTTACTCACTCACTTCAGGTGGAACAGTGGTCAAATGACTTAGACAGTGATGAATTTATTGAATCCTGAAACAAGGTCCCCCGATTGATACTGTAGTTCATGGTTTGACCTGTGAGTTAGCCATGCCCTGGCTTTGATCAGCTCAGAGGTTGTTTTGGGGTTCAATCTTTGATTTAGCTGTGCCCTGACTTAGATAAGCCCAGAGGTAGTTTCAGGGTTCAATCTTTGAGTTAGCCGTGCCCTGTTAGATCAGCCCAGAGGTTGTTCAGTTTGGGTTAAATCTCCAAGATAGCTGTGTCCTCACATTGATCTGTTCAGAAGTTGTTTCAGGGGAAGGGTATTCTTTGATTGCACATTAGTTAACTGCAGCCTCTCATGGAGCTAGCCTTGGTGCCATTTAACAAAACATTTCTCATTCACTAGTATCCATTGTAAAAGGCACCCCCCCCTCCCCCTGAGGCTTAACATTGACATGTGCTAGCTAATTAAAGTCTCACCTCAAATGCTCTTCCCAACAGTTTTGGACTGCCAGCCAGACCAAGACACAAAGCACAGACAACTGTGGACTTCCCAGTACCTAATAAAACACCAAGTGCATTACTTCCCAATAAAGTGTTCATGCTGTAAAGTGACAGCCATGGGTTTAAAGTAAATAAGTCTTACAGATGTCCAAGCAACGGTAAAAGTTTACTAAACATGGTCAATTCTTATGTGTTTTGCAAACAATATCGTTACCATTTGGCCCAACTAGAACGTTGAGATGAGGACCAGGACGGAATTCGCATTCATCATAGGTACTATTAAGAGAGAAGAGAGTTATTATTAAGCTGAATGTCAAAGAACTTCTCTGTCATATTTGACAAGGTGCCTGTCAAGGTAAGAACTACTCACACAAAATTCTTCATTTTAACTCTATAAATCGAGCCATCAACGAAACCTTTTGCACTAGGAGGCTTTTCCAATCTAAAGGCTCCATTGGTGGCGCTTTTACGGGCTTTTCTAGACGAGCTATGTTCATTTTTGACGACTTTTGTTCTCTTGGCCGGGGACGCCATCTTGTCTTGTTGTGAAAATTTTCGCGCCAAGGGACTTCTCATCCGGGGCATTTAGAACACACAGGAAACCCAATAACGCCTTATTTATATTCATTAAAAAAACTTTACTGTAAAGAAAAAACAATATTTTAAATCCTCTGAAAGTAGTTGATTAATTTTAAGAATAAAAACCTCCAATTTAAAATATATTTATGCTGATCTTTTTATAAACTTAGTGAGGAGAAGAATACATGTCCAAATATGGAAAACACAGGCTACCCAACAAGGGAAATTTCACAAAAAATAATACTATTTTCTCAAGGTGACGCTTGCTTTTGTAAACAAAAGTACTCAATTATAATCTATTCTAGGAGCCAAAATCTTTTAATTCTATTTTTGGTTGTTTCAGGGTATTTTTAGTATAGTTCTTTTGGGAAAGTACCATATCCCGCAGCTTGTCCCGATCCCGCAAATGGAAGCTCTCCCCAGCCTTCCTCCAATGAGTTATTTTTATTTTTTCTGAGAACTGTTGGAAGTTGTATTCATTTCCGGAATGTTGACCAATTTCAGTTGGTTTTCGCAGCTTGATTTTATTCAAATGAAGCTTTTCACACAATTATGGAGACATGAGTAAAGGTATGATGTAGGTTAGAACGTTCAGGAAGAAATCGGGAAACATAGAAAAGATCTCAAGTCCAACAATATCACAAAAATAACCACACACTTGACTCATGATTTTGCAGTGGTTTAATACCAAGAAATCCGGATTTTCTGGATCTTTTAAACCTCGAAAATCAATCTACCTGAGCTTCCTTTTTTCCTTAATATCGTCAAAAATCTATGCATACATGTAAGCAAGGTGAAGTGAAAACCGCGGAAGTCGTGAGTAAGTACTAAGCTAGTATAAGCTTGAAAGGCTTATTTACTTTTATGAAGCTATATATTGAACCTCTTATATTGAACCTAAAACACGAAGGAACATGCAGTTTAGTATACTTAAATTTGCTTAATCTGCAAAACTCAACAGAGATTTTGATTCATTATTTTTGTGATAGATTTTTTTCTTTAATCTCATTATAATATTGATTCAATACCATACAACACCATGCATTCTTGTTTATTTTCAGTTTAATTTATACAATTTTATCTTAAATTTTTAAGCCTTTTCTAAATAAATGCTAATAGTTTTAGTTTATCTATGATGAATAATCAATAGATACATGTATTTGGAATTTATAAGCTTGTTTCTGTCTGATAGCTGAAATTTTGAAACTACAAGAAATATTTGTGGATTAAGAGTGCAGGATTTCATATTATGCTAACTAAACTCCCTATGATATAGTTTGAGAAAGCATGTTGAACGATTTTATGGTGAATTAATATCATCTGAAATGTAATTCAAGTTTCTTTGTTGCAAAGGGGATATTGAGGGCCTCTTGAGAGCTTCTTGGCACAACAAAGAGAATTTTGTTGTACACAAGGGTACGGTGGTAATACAAGAGTATTACAAATTCCTTCTGCAAAATATCAGGCAGTATTGCCTTGCATGACATGTTGTAAAACTTTGCTGCCTTTATTACTGAACCTTTAATTAATCCTGTCTGTTCCACTGGTATTTTAGCCAAAGAACCTGTAAAATCTTGCTTTAAATTTTTTTCTACAGCTCTTATCAAACAGCTTCATGAGGCATGTACCACTGGCAACTTAGACTTTCTTCTAACTATTTTATACCACAACAAAGATGAGGCTATAAATATTATCTGTGGTGCACCATTGACATCTAGCCCCAGCGAGCATGAGGAATCATGGGATACCTTGAGGGACTTCTTACATATTGCATCTAATCATGGACATTCAGAAATTGTAAGAAAATTGATAGAATTTGGTGCTGATGTGAACAGAATGTCAGTGCAAAATCAAACACCTCTTAGTAACGCATGTGAAAATGGCAACATAGATGTTGCGAGGCTTCTGATATGTAAGGGAGCAGAAATTGATCCTTCCGAGGTAGCCTTCGAACAGTCTCCTATTTATTTTGCCTGCCTTGAAGGACATATAGACATAATTGAATTATTAATAAGCAAAAAGCCGTCTATACTCCAAATAAGTGGTCAACTGTTACTGTATACAGCAGCCTCTGAAGGACACTTAGAAGTTGTTAAATTCTTGATCAAAAAAAGAGTGAATATCAATCCACCACGGGTTCAAGCAGAAATTAATGGTGTTCCAGTAATGCTTGATTCATTGGGTTCTCCTCTCTATGGTGCTTGCTCAGGTAGACAGACTGCAGTAGCACAGTATCTGATTGAAAATGGTGCTATAGTTACTGTCAAGATCGTTGAAACATTCTGGGAGTTTCTTGGCGAAGTACTTATGAGGTGAGACCAACTTACAGGGTTTAAAATTATAAATATTGCCTGTCATGATAACTGGTCAATTATTGACCAAATTAGTTTTAACTTGGTTATACGGTACCTCCGATCCTTTCTGGCTCAATATTACATGCCAAAATCACCAGCAATGGCAAATGATTGACCAGACAAATTCAAATTTTGGATTGACATTCAGATACCTAGCCATAATTTTAAGCAATGGCTTACTTACAAAGCAATTTAAAAGCTTAAAAATTTTATCTTATTTCTTGTAGAGAGAGAAGATTACTGGTTTATTTACTAAATATTACTTGCTTGAGAACATTAATGAGTGCATGTTGTGTTCTGTTAATGCTTTTGTGGTCATGCGTTTGATGCCTTGGTGCATGCATATGCAAGAAGAGATGTAACCTAGCTCCTACACAGCTGATATGATGGTTGCCATGTTTCACTTTCCACTTGATGACCATTAGAACATGATGTATAAGAGGCTATATCTCCCATTGCATATGATTATATGCAACCAGGAAAATAAAGGTTGATTCTCCACCAACTACCAGCCTGCTTAAAGGATCTTTCTCCAGGTTATATGAATTGTCTAGATATGATTATTACCTTATCTCGAAAATTCCACATTAATTTCAGGTACACAAAAGATGCCAAGGCCAAAAGAAAAACAGCTGTGTCGTTTGAGTCCGACCCTGATATCAAAATGTATGCAGCATGTTGGGCAAACAAAAGTATATGCTCATTGCATAAGGGATGGTTTGTTAATTTGTCAGCAAGACTGGTTTCTATTGATCTGGCTCATAACAATCTGGAAGAACTGCCAGAAGAGTTGTTTTCTATTCTCCCTGTTCTAGAAGAGCTTGATGTTTCACATAACAAGCTGATATTTCTTCCTGAAATCAATATTACTGACTCATTTACAAGGTATAGTTTGTATTGTCATAATGTGCAAATTTGATCGCTAATATGTCAATTGCTGGGTTTCAATCATATGATAAATTGAAAAATTTGAATCTCTTTATCTGCTCCAAATGTTGGTCAAACACTGACCACCATGTGCTTTCAGGCATAAAAGAATTCTACTGAAAACTGTCTAGTGATTCAGCTTGTGAGAATTGCACATGAGAAAAATGATGTCAAGTGAAAACCAAGCAATAACAATATATAAGAAGTGAATATCAAGTCATTATAAATAGATATTCTAAGTAATGTATACAGTATGAGTGGCCGTGTTGTATGCGATATGCAAACTCAAGGTGTAGCCAAGAGTTTGTATATTGGATACAACACGGACAAGAAAACTATAGATTACTTG
The DNA here is from genome assembly GCF_029948245.1 of Actinia tenebrosa. Lineage (NCBI taxonomy): Eukaryota > Metazoa > Cnidaria > Anthozoa > Actiniaria > Actiniidae > Actinia > Actinia tenebrosa. The sequence continues at coordinate 25,894,325 of NW_028292569.1, read as the reverse complement.
TCAAACGTCTAGGTTAGTTTATTTGTGTTTCACTAAAATTTTCAAGATAAAAGTGAATCTGGCCAAGAAAATCCATCTCAAAGTTTATGCAAATGAACAGGATTCTGTATCTGATTTACAAAACTCTTCACGGTCTTGATTTCTGTTGGGTTTTCCTCATGAATTATTAATGAGTTTAATAATTATTGTTCCATAAACTTTCTTTAGTTTAGAGAAATTGTTTGTTCAGAAGAACCAGTTAACGTACATACCATCGTCACTCTTCCAAATCAAAACGCTGAAGAAAGTGAACCTTTCATACAACAAGATCACCAGTCTAGAAGATGATGAGAACACAGACACGTATGTCAGCTGGAGGTGTCCTGCTTTGAAAGTATTAAAACTTAACAACAATTGCCTTTCATCTTTACCAAACGGAATTCAAAGTGCTTCAGGATTAGTTAAACTATTTGTGAATAACAACTATCTTAATGGCTTCCCTATGCCTTGGAAATGTCCTCTGGTGAGTATCTTGTATTGTCCCCCAAAAATTTTATCATTTGTTTTGGACTTTTCTATTTTAATCAAGAAGGAAAAGAGGGCTGCAGTGTTTTGAGGAAAATTCTGATTTCAAAGGTTTTTGATTGCCACATAAAGGTTTTAGTCAAGAAGCTGGAGGGCTCCGGGATGGGGGGGGGGGGAAGTACTCCCATATATGGACTATACCGGGATGATCCTCTGAACAGGGTATGGTTTTTCAAGCTTTTTTTCATAAACAGGGTATGCAATTTCATCCTGAGTTTCCTGTCATATTTATGGTTTCTACTTTCGTATTGACCAAAACTGGTTATTATGGTCATCAAAAAAAAAAACAATACGCGAGCTGACATAATAATTGAAACAGGAACTCAATGCAATTGATTATATCTTTTGTCATGAACAGGGTCTACAAATTTGAGTTTTTTGTCATAAACAGGGTACCCCTTTCAGAATCCCAGCGGAACACCCCTACCCAAATCCTGGTGGAGTACCCCCCTAGGGGAGGGCTACAGTGTTTGAGGAACAATGAGTCAAAAAGAAGGTCATAAGATACCGAATAATTACAGATGTAGTAAGTCAGGTAAATGATAAAGTGGAAGGTGGTTGCAGGCCTAAAATAGAACATGATAGGGCTTACTAAAGAATCATGTATTCTAATATAAAGGTATCAAAATATTAAGTGACACAGTTGGGGCCAAAAACACAGAGGTATAATATAGCAGGGGAAATGCTTCAAAACAAAGATTTTATATTTGTTTCCTTTGAAATATCCCACTTATCTTTCTGGGTATTGTTGCTAGGAAACACTGGACCTCTCCCATAACAAACTGACAGTATTCAACTACAATGTTGAAATGGTTTGGGCAAGTTCTTTGCGATACCTGAATCTGTCTTATAACAACTTGGACTGTATCTCCTGGAACATATGTCATCTGAGCAGTCTGATGGACCTTGATGTCAGCCATAATAGTATTAAAAGGCTACCAGCAGAACGAGACTGGACTTGTATCTGTTTACACAAACTGAACTCGTCTTACAACAAGGTATTTCTTTGAGCATTTTCATTATGAGTGGGCAAGTTACATCAAATTTGTTGCCATATACCATATCAAAATTATGTTGAAATCCTTTATATTTTATTGATACCCGGAAATGACCTCTGGGCAACTCAAAGTTAGAGACTAATAATTCAACTGATGATAATTGAAAATTTTAACTTCATTTTTGTTTTTATTCATGTACTTTTTTTGTTGTACAAATTTTAGCTGAGTGCAAGGTTGTTAGGCGAAGGTGCTCAGTCTAACACTCTTCGTCATCGGCTGTTCAAGGCTCCTAATCAAGATGACGGACAGGAGTTCAAAACAGATGTTGAGATTCCAGTGGCTCTCTTTGCACCAACACTTGAGACATTATTCCTTAACAACAACTGTCTTCAGGTTGTTCCACTGTCTGTCTGTCAAATGACGAACCTCATTGAACTTGACTTAAGCAAGTAAGTTGTACTTCCAGCTGTCTAGTACTAATTTACCCATGACATATTAAGGTTTTGCAGAGGAAGGGCAATTGAAAAAACCAGGAAAAAAAACCTTGAGGGAGAGAGGAATAATCTCTAAGAGAGAAGGAGGGAATCAAACCTGAGAACCCAGAGGCGAGAGGCAAGTGCACTACTGCTCCACCAACCTTGATTCCCTCATCTGTTCCTACAATTAAGGTCCTAACTTGTATATTCTTTTAGCAATGTTGACCTTAAGACTCTTCCTCCACAACTTGGGAATCTGAGAGATTGTTGGCAGCTCAGGTTAACTAACTTAAACTTGACGGGATTGCCCAAGCATGTTAGACCAGGTAAGCTACTGCAATTCAGACCATTGTAAATTTGATTGATGGAAATGGTACATGGGAAGTACGTCAATTAGATGTACAAATGAATGCATCAGAGGATAATTATGTCATTTCCAGGAATACCTTTCAGTCTCAGCTCCTATGTTCTTTGTTTTGAACTGGACAAAGATTTTACGATTGAGTGTATTTCAAATAATTATACCTTACTGTACACAGGTGGGATTGGCGTTAGACCTAAAGATACTCTGGCGTTTTTAAGAGCAACATTACGCAAGTCAGTACCATATTACCGAATGAAGCTTATGGTAGTTGGAATACAGGTATTGTGCCTAGCTGTTCAAATTTTTCATGGAAAACACCTTTAAACATAGATATTTAGGGTAAAAAAACTGATGTGATAGAAATTTGCACATTTCAATGATGGAAAAACTTTTCAATGCGTACACATTAAATTTTTTTTTTTTTTTTTTTGGATGGAGCTATGTTTTGAGCATTCTTAATGGAAAAAAATATGCTCCATAAAATAAAGCTAAACTTTGAAGAATGGAAAAACTTTTTCATGAATAGAGATTTTTGAATATTTGCTAGAAAACGTTTATCTTTTTTCCCCCAGGGCTATGGTAAAACAACCCTTCTTGCAGCACTCAAAGGTCAAAACCTCCCTAAGAATATATCCACTGTAGGGATTGTGATAGATGAATGGAATGTACAGCTAGGCTCTGGTTCCTGGTTCCCTCTATCCAGACTAATGTCTCAGGTTAGACTTATCATATCATTCATTATAATTTTTCCTATTCTTTAATTATTCTCCCTCTCCCTCTCCCTCTCCCTCTCCCTCTCCCTCTCCCTCTCCCTCTTACCCTCCCTTTCCTATCATTCTCCCTTTCTTTCCCTTTCCTCTCTCATTCTCTCTCTCTTGATGAAATACATCTTATTAGTTCTCATGAAGTTTTTTAAAAATATTAAATTTTACACAAACAAATTAAACATGAACCTTTCTACAAAACTTTCTCGCCGATAAAATTTCTAACATATAAAAATGCTATGTATAAATAAACATCTATCCATCCATTGATCATCCCCCCTCCCACCCACCCACCACATCCCTCAGTACCCAGTCAGTGTTACTAACCCTAACATTTGTTTGTCCCATTCAGTCTGCCCCACCTAGTATTACCTTTAGTACTTGGGACCTTGCTGGGCAGAGTGTGTATTACGCTGCACATCAAATGTTTCTATCAACCAGTACTCTATACCTAGGTGTGTGGAACGTCACACTCGGTGAAGAAGGCATTGAAAGTCTGAGACAATGGCTGTTGAACATTAAGGTAACATTACGCCTAGTCTGCATAAATTTCGCTTCTTTACATATTTTTAGTAAGCTTAAAATGTACTGCGCATGCTTGGGAAACTGACTGTTAATGCAATTCTTTGAAGACACGCGCATGTTATATTCGCGCCATTTTCTTGAGCATGCGCAATACATTTTCTCAGCTGGCGATTTTCTAACGATTTGGTAACGACTTTCTCACGATTTTTTTACGAAGTTCTTGCGAATTATTTCCCACTTGTTCATAGGCTCGTGCGCCATTTTCTGATGTTCTCATTGTCGGGACTCACGTCGACATGCTGCCGAAAAAGAACCGTGAAACACGCGTCGATAAGCTCAAACAAATAGTTATGAATAAATATGCGGACAGTAAAGGATTCCCTAAGATCGTAGGGAATATTGTGGTGTCTGCAATGACAGGAGAAAATATTCAAGAGCTGAGAGAGATGATATACAGTAAAGCCATGAAAACTAAAGAACAAGGAGAGAATGTCATTGGAAAACAGGTGAGCGGGTGATGAAGCCTCGCGAGTATGTTAACGTAGAGAACGCGGATAGTGATGCAAAAAAAACTTCACATTTTATCGAACCTTGAAACAGCCTCTAGGCCGATCAAAGCCAGGGTATGCAGGCTAACTCTTAGATTTAACCCTGAAACAGCCTGCCCCAGGCTGAGCAAATTATGGGCATGGCTAAATCAGATTTGGGATTTCCGTAGAATCCGGAAAAAAACCCTCAATTGAAGGGAAAGACATGGCAAACTCTGGTCTATTGTAATGGAGAGTCCGGAAATCGAACCTGAGACCCCAGGGGTGAGAGGCGGGTGCACTAATACTACAACATCCTTGATTTCCATGATATAAGTCTGTCAATCATCTTTTTGTCACTTCAGGTCCCATTGAGTTACATTCAGTTACAAGAATCAGTGTTGAGAGAAGCAGAGAGGAGAAGAGCTACAGGAGAACCACCCATATTACTTGAAGAAGAAATCCTTGAGTTAGCAAGCAAGAATAAAGACAATGATATCCTGGATCACGAGGAGCTCACGCTAGGTAACACCAAAAACATGACACCTGATGATGATGGTGGTGGCGATGATGATAAACGGTGTTGGTGATGGTGATGATGACTGATGATGGTGATGATGGTGATGGTGGTGATGGTGGTGGTGATGGTGGTGGTGGTGGCCATATGCATTCTTACCTAAGTTCAAAAAGTTTACCTAGTTCGTAGGTAAGTTTTTTGAACATGTTCAAAATTCTTACTTAGACATAGTAAACTTTTAGAACATGTTCAAAAAGTTTACCTATTTCTAAGTAATTTTTTTGAACATGGTGCTCTTCTTGAACATGTTCAAAATGTTTACTGTTTCGTTTTCCCCCCATATTTCAGGAAATTATAGATGGTGAGCTTTGTCTTCACAAAATAGTATTTCCCAAGAAAATTCCTTCCTTCTTATGTATTTTTTTAGTCCAATTAACGTATTTATAGCTTTTTTACACCATCATGCTAAAGTCCTGTCCTTAGGATTTTGTGAATGGAAAATCATTATCAATAATCAAAATCATAATACAGCAACTTGAAATTTATTTGTTATATGTTTTGAAACAAAAATCAAAGATCTTCTTTCTTTTAGCATACCTAGTAGAGAATATTACACATTCTTTGCACCGAATGCATAAAGTAGTGAAAAGTTAATGGCATATAGAGTTCCTCTATGACTTTCAAAATGAGAATAATAAATAAGATTTATTATATAATAAACAACAAAAACGCAACTTTTAGTAATATCTTTAGTTCAGTTCTTATTTTTGTCTTTTCTCCCTTTGTCGTAGCTTGACCTTTTTTCACGACCTCTTTCCAGTGGTGCGGGACTTTCTCAAAACACAACTTTTTTCATGATCTCTTTCCATTGGTGCCGACTTTCTCAAAAACACAACTTTTAATGTTATCTTTGTTCAGTTCTTAAGTGTCGCAATAAACTTTTGATTTCGTGTTGTCTCTCTATGGCATGGTTTGCGATGGCTTCCAACCTGGCAGCTTTTCATGAAGTCTTTTCCATTCTGTTCTCACTTTCTCAATGCACCTTTGCCTCCATGTACTATTATCTTCCCTGTTGAAGATTTCTTTTAACTCTTCGGTAGCTGATGGGCTTTCAAAAACTTCTAGTATTCTAGATTTCCTTGGCATGTACTCTAGTTTCATGTCCTCTTCAAAGGAAATTCTTATTAGCTCACTGTCTTCTCCACTCCATTTCATTGATGAACGTCTTTCTGAAACGGCTGATGACTTAGTTTCGATTGAAGATTTTTGAAGCCAGTCCTGAACCAGGGTCTGGGGATCGACAGTACCTCGTGGTAATTCTGGCTGGTTGTCTTTTATTATATACGCTATTCTGCTTCTTATTTCTTCCAATGTATGCTTTCCCAAAACCTTTGATTTCTTGACGATTTTTTGGATTTCCTTGTTTGTTGGGCATACACCAATTTTAAAGAAATGTACAAACAAGGTTTTAATTTCTTGGTCTGCATTCTCACCGAATTTGGTAGGCCGTCCTATGACTTGTTTTTGCTTTGGCTCAAGTGAGTCTGGAACAAATGTTATTGGCATCTCTTCCACTTCTGAAACTAGTGGCATAGGCTGCTCCTTAGTTGTAACTTTGGTGGAAATTTCCTCGGTTTCATTTGTATCCTTTTCATTTTTCCTTTTACATAGTTTTTGGTTGTTCACGTGTCCAAGAGCAGAACTGATTCCTAACCTTTCTTGGTTCACTACACTAGCTTTAGCTTGGATCTTTTCTTTATGGAGACGACGGTAAAATCGTATCTCTGTTGAGAGATTATGCTCCAAAAGCTGTGCATGAATTTCTTGAGTTTTGGGGTCTTCTTCTGCCACTACTGTTGATGATGTTTTTCGAAGTAGTGTGGGAGTGAATCTTCTTTGAATTCCCAACTTCTTGGCAAATTCTACAGCTCTTCGCCCTACTGAAGACGAATCAAATGACTCTCCATTACTGCTAACAAACACTGGCCTGGCGTTGTTTGGCTTTTCGGTGTCTGTCACAAGTAAAGGTCGGCATTCTATGATGTAGTTCTTTAAGAGCTCGTACATTTCATTTGATAGGCTTGGATAAGATGATCCTTTATCGACAAGCGTCTTGTGAGATAGTATCGTTATGGAGTACTGCTTCTTCCCGTCTACAACGTGCTCCTTCGCCTTCAACACTTCTTCTATCGTAAGATGAGCCACCACACCAGACCTGCACATAGTTTCGATGAACATTCTCACAATAAGATAATCTCTTGCAAGCAATATTTCTGGTAATGTGCACTCGTGTTTCCTGTTGTATGATTTAAGAAATTCCTTTATTCTGATGGCGGTCTTGTGGGTCAGCAGCTCGTTTAGATTTTCTTTCGAGGGCATTTCATCTACGTCTTTGTCAAAGTGTTGTTCTTCTTGTTTTCTTGTGTCTCTTCTCAATGAATGTCTCCAGCTTGGCAATTTCTTTATAAGCTGCTCCACGTCGTGCTTTTTCTTTGGTTTTATCATGCGTTGTTGAAGAGCATATTTAAGGAACTTTTCAAGAGTAAGGAGATAGACTTTTAAAGACTTTGCTGATAGTCCAAACTTTGGATTTGCCTCTTTTCTTTTTAATTCTTTTTCAACAAATTCACCCCAAATGACGTCGTGTTTAGCAACCCAGTTAAAGTTTATCTTCTTGTTGTTGGATAAGATCGTCGCCATTTTGAATATCCTCTGTGCGCACTGAATGGAATCTCTTATGGTTTTTCTGCCGCCATCGGGATTTTGTAAATGCTTGCAGAAGCCTTTTAGAACTTTGACGTACAAACTGTCCCCTTCCTTGAGTTCAGAATTCCAATCTTCCAATATATTGCTTGAATTGTTTTCATCTTCGGTTGAATATTCCTCTGAAACATCTTCTTGTGTAACTTCATAGTCATCATCTTCACTATCGTGATCATTATCTAAACTATATGTACGGTCGCCGACATCTTCCATCTCAGAATCACATCTAGTAGTATCAATGGATCTTCTTTTTCCTTTCTCTGCATTTCCTTGTCTTTTTTCTTGTTCCTTTCTTTTATTGACGTTACTTTCAACTTCAGTCTTTTCGCAACCAGCTGCACCTTGCCTTTTTTTCTTCTTTGCTTTCTCGCCTCTTTCAATATCTCCCTCTAGGCTTTTGCTATCGAGCTGTCTCTTCCGGTTTCTGTTGCTTTGGCACGTTCTTGTTTTTTCTTCGTTGCATCCTTGCTTGTTCGTCTTTCTGTGCTGCTTGTTGCCGGATTCCTGATCATATTCATCTTCAGCGTCTTCTCCTTCGCCACTTGCTTTGCAATGTTTTCGTGAGAAAAATTCTTTGTGAGCCTCCCTTAATACTTGTCTATAGGTCTCAGAGTTTCTATAACAAAAAATATATACACATATTATATTTAGTATTTTGATTCTAAAGCATAAATCAAGGAGCCATTTAACTTACGTTTGAAGTTTATGTTTTACATGTAGATGTTGATGGATCCTGGCCTTATAAGCCGAGCATAGTTTACACCATCGCTGTTTACTGGCTGCTCTAAGTCTTTGTTCTTCTTTTTGTATTTTAAGCTAAAATAGAAAAAATAAATAAATAAAAAATAGCTGGTATCGCTGTATTTGGTTTATTATTTGTTTCTCTAAATCATATTTGTAATAATGAATACGAAGCTCACTTGGTCCATGTCATTTGGGTGTTGCTTCCTCACATGGCGCTTCATGTTCAACCCTTTATAGCTGCAAACGGGACAACTGTAAATGTATTTTCTGAAAAAGATATTACAGTGCTGTGTTATTTCGTGCTTATGAATTATTTTCAGCTTAGCAAAATACTGTTGCTACATCACACGACCTTTGCTCCAATTTGTTAATTCGTGCATTGACGGGAGTTAAAAAGCGCTACTTACGACTTAAAAGTACGACTTCTCTGCTCATGCATTTTCTTCTTTATCTTGTCGTTTTCACTTTTGAGGTTAATATTTTCTGTCTGAATTTTCTTGTTATCATTTCTCAAATTTGATATCATAGTCTCAAGTTTCTTTATCCTTTCATCTACATCGACATTACTCTCATTTGTTCCCTCTATTTCGTCTTCAGTGGATGTCCAACCATCTTCCTTTTCAACGTCATCATCAGTACTATAGCCTAATCTTGCTCTTTCTTCTTCGTCAAGTGGTTCACCCATTATATCTCTCCAGGTTGTTGCCCCTGCTTCCTTTACTAAAATAAAAATCGAAACTGATATAGAATGACAAGTAATTGATTAATGTGAGTTTCTTATATAGCGCATTTCAAATTACAAATAGTTATGCATATTGATGAAGGAATAACGTCCGAAACGTCGGTTCAATATTTTTTCATACCCACGGTGATAAAATTTTCAATTGAAATCATAGTTTACTTAATGGAGCGGTAAAATGGTAAGATATATCAAACAAAAGATTAAATTTTTAATAGTCTGTTCTTACCCATGCCTGGGTTGTCTTTAAGAGTGTTTGCAAACCTCTGTCTATATGACTTGTCGTAGCCTAGTAGCCCCTTTTGAGAAAAAAATACAACTTTCAAAGTTTGATTTGCACTTGCCTTTCTTCATTACAAAATTAATAACTTACTCTAGGATTCTTTTTAAGAGATTCCTTTGTCCGTTTTTGTAATAATTCCCTATACATTCTACATTCTTCTTCGGTTGAGATCGAAGAAGACTCATCTTCCGCCATGATTTTAAAAATTCTATAAAAAATGAAATAAATAAAAATTTCTAAAGATGAAAATATGTTTGGCTTCCTGTGGTAAGGCCTTAAATATATGGTATTCGGTTAGAATATGAATGAAAAAATTAGCAATCTAGCTACTCTACCAGATTAATTTTATTTACAATAGCTTTTTGTGCATAAATTCTAGAACATAAGAAAACGAGGTCATATTATTAAGCAAATATTTCAGAAATTGTCGATAATGATCAACTGACCCGTTCGTCGATCGTATAAAATGCAATAAATTCACTAAATACATGTCAAGCAGCCGTTTATCGAAACAAGATCTGAAAGAATATTCTAATATTTAAAGATTCTTAGTTAAACACCTTTTTTTTCAAGCATAATAAGCTAAAATAAGAAAAATAGTATGACAAAAGTATGACTTACCTCTAACTTCAACCATGTGCCTGAGCTGAGAGAATGAGTGCGAGTTAAGGGGGCTCATTATCGCACAATACAAATGCTATAAAAAATTTCTACAAAAGGGCATGAAGATAGGTCCTAGTGAAAAAGTATTAAATCCTGCAAAATAATATATAAGGATTGAAAATGGCGATACTATCGGTATCCCAAATATCCTTAACCCTAACCCTACCCCTCCCCCCGCAAAACGGGGGTTTGTTTTTTTTTTAAAAAAGATGCCTAGAATATCTATTAGGCACTTCAAAACGTATAGACAGACTTTGTTGGATGTTTACTCAATGCATTATCCAAGCTACAATTCAATTGCATGGTATATTCTTTGATTTTTTCATGAATTCCCATCTGAGGATAAGCTCAATTTTTTTCAATATTATCCCAAAATTAGTCACTTCCCATGCTTTGTCCCGACTATTTGTTCACTTTTAAGCTGTATTGCGAGGTATGGAACCTTTTAAACGAATTTCGGAAGATTTATGGCTTCTTATTGTTTTTCCGAAAATGTTAAATAAAAAAATAAAAATGCCTTCCTTTCACATAAAAATCCCATACACTGTTAGAGGATGCTTATCTTTATCTGTTCCATAATTATTGTCGTGTGTTTCATATATTTGATAGTCGAAAAGAGCCAAAGATTATTTTTGAACTTGTTCAAAAAGTTTACCATTAGCTGTATTTTGCGTAAAATTACGAAATTCATGCAGATTCTTTTGCAAACCTTCCTCTTAACCTTCAAAAACCATGTCTAGCAAGTTTCATAATTTTGCGTCATGTTTTAGGCAACTTTTTTTCAAGTTTCAAAAATTGACTTAACTTTGAAACCTAGGGTTCCAAGTAGTTATAGAACTTACACTAGACTTGCAAGCCTCGTAAATTTAACGTGACCCCAAAACAAGGTGGAGATCCTAGGTTGAACCAGCATAAGGAGCACTCCAGGGATCTCCAAGATTTTTGGAGAAAAATCTAAAAATAGTATTTTTTTCGATTTTTGCGGCAAAAGTTTACCTATTTGAACATTGCAGTTGGATTACTAGCTCAAAAATAGATGGTGAGCCTCCAAAATCTTGCTGCCAAAACTTTCGGTCAAATACCAAATAATCACGAAAAATGTTTTTGAAAACTGGCTATTTTCTACTTTTAATCAGTAACTGAACTTGTCCAGGGTGAGGTTCAAAAAATTTGCTAGGATGCATCTAGTGGTGGTGATGGTGATGGTGGTGGTGATGGTGGTGATGGTGATGGTGATGATGGTGATGGTGATGATGATGATGGTGGTGGCGATGATGATAAACGGTGTTGGTGATGGTGATGATGACTGATGATGGTGATGGTGGTGGTGGTGGTGATGGTGATGGTGATGGTGATAGTGATGGTGGTGGCCATATGCATTCTTACCTAAGTTCAAAAAGTTTACCTAGTTCGTAGGTAAGTTTTTTGAACATGTTCAAAATTCTTACTTAGACATAGTAAACTTTTTGAACATGTTCAAAAAGTTTACCTATTCCTAAGTAATTTATTTGAACATAGTGCTCTTTTTGAACATGTTCAAAATTTTTACTGTTTTATTTTTTCCTCATATCTTAAGAAATTATAGATGGTGAGCTTTGCCTTCACAAAATAGTATTTCCCCATTGAATTTCTTTCCTCTTATGTACTTTTTTTAGTCTAATTAACGTATTTATAACTTTTTTACGCCACCATGCTAAATTGAAGTCTTAGTTTTCCGGCTTACAGTAGATATACTACTTTTGATCAAATTTGGTTTTGTCATTTCTCACTTAGTCATGGTTTCCAGCTTGTCAGCTTTTCATTAACTGTTTTCCATTCTGTGCGGACTTTCTCTAAGCACCATTGTCGCCATGCACTGTCATCTTCCCTGGTGTAGATTTCTTTTAACTCTTAGTATCCAAATTGGTTTTCAAAACCTTCTAGGATTCTAGATTTTCTTGGCTGTAATTTTCTGAATTTCATGTCCTCTCCAGATGCATTTGTTATAACTTCACTGTCTTCTGCACTCCATTTCATCTGTGAACGTCGTTCCGAAATTGATGACCTTGTTTCAATTGCTGATTTTGGAAACCAGTTCTGATATGAACCAGGCTCTGCGGATCAATACTGAGTTCTTCGTGGTACAGTAATTCTGGCTAGCTTTTTTTATAATATATGCTACATACTCTGCTCCTTATTTTTTCAACAGTAAGCATTCCCAAAATCTTTGACTTCTTGTTGCTGTTTTGTATTTTCTTGATACTTTGGGGAAATTTAAAAGAAATACGTCTCAAGCAACTTAAGGCTTTGCTTTCTTCGCCTGCTCTGTGTGTCGCTGAATTTTGTAGTTTGCATCATTTGACTCGTTTTTCGTACTGATATAGGTGAGTCTAGGACAAATATTATAGGTATCTGTTCCACTTAGGTATCTGTTCCACTTCTGCAGCTAGTGATACAGGCTGCTCCTTAGGTTTTACTTTGATGGACTTTTCCTTGTTGTTGTGTGACTCAGTTGCTCCTTTAATTTCATTTTGCGTTTTACATAGCAGTTTTGGGTGTTTACATGTCCAAGAGCAGATATGATTCCTAGCCTTAAATGGTTCTCTACACTTGCTTTTACCTTGCTATGCAGTTTAAAAATGAACAAATAGTCGAGAGAAATGCATGAGAAGTGACTAATGTTGGGTTAATGTTGAAATAAGACGAACTTACTCTGAGATGGAAATTTAGGAAAAAATCAAATACATATTTTCTTTGTGCAGTCAATGGCAAAAAGGTATCTCATTTAACGGATTGTGTTCCAATAGCTGTGCATGCACTTCTTGTGTCTTGGGATCTTCTCCTGCCACTACTGGTGAAGATGTTTTTCAAATACATGTGAGGGTAAATCTTCTTTGGATTCTTATTTCTTTACAAACTCGACAGGTCTTCGCCCTACTGCAGAGGAATCAAACTTCTCTCCTTTACTGCTAAAAACCACAGGGCTGGCGTTGTTTTACCTCTTCAAGAGCATGTACATCTTAGAAGATAGTTTTGGCCGATAAGCTAGATGATCCTTTATCAGGATATCAGAATAGAGCATAAAGATAGCTCCTAGTAAAAAATTCTTGAATCCTAAAAAATAATATCTGAGAATTGAAAATCTCGATACAATCGGTATCTCAAGTATCTCTAACCCTAACCCTCCCCTCCCCCCTTCAAAACGGGGGTTTCGTAAATTTATTTAAAATGCCCAGAATATCTATCAGGAACTTCAAAAAGTATAGGCATACTTTTTAGATGTTTACTCAATACATTATCCCAGCTATAATTCAATTGCATGGTATTTTTATTGATTTTTTCATGAATTTCCATCTGAGGATAAGTTCGAATTTTTTTCAATATTATCCCAAAATTAGTCACTTCCCATGCTTTGTCCCGACTATTTGTTCACTTTTGAGCTGTATTACGAGGTATGGAACATTCTAAACGAATTTTTGAAGATTTATATGCTACCACTTTTTCCCCTAAAATGTTAAATAATAAATCAAAATGCGTTTGTTTTGCATAAAAAATCTCATAGGCTGTTAGAGGACGCTTCTTTTTATCTGTTCCATAATTATTGTCGTTTATTTGATATATTTTATGGTCGAAAAGAGACAAAGAACAATTTTGAACAAGTTCAAAAAGTTTACCATCAGCTGTATTTTGCGTAAAATTACGAAATTCATGCAAATTCTTTTGCAAAGCTTCTTCTTAACCTTCAAAAACCATGTCTAGCAAGTTTCATAATTTTGCGTCATGTTTTAGGCAACTTTTTTTCAAGTTTCAAAAATTGACATAACTTTGAAACCTAGGGTTTCAAGTAGTTATAGAACTTACACTAGACTTGCAAGCCTCGTAAATTTAACGTGACACCAAAACAAGGTGGAGATCCTAGGTTGAACCAGCATAAGGAGCACTTCAGGGATCTCCAAGATTTTTGGAGAAAAATCTAAAAAAAGTATTTTTTTCGATTTTTGCGGCAAAAGTTTACCTATTTGAACATTGCAGTTGGATTACTAGCTCAAAAATAGATGGTGAGCCTCCAAAATCTTGCTGCCAAAACTTTCGGTCAAATACCAAATAACCACGAAAAAAGTTTTTGAAAACTGGCTATTTTCTACTTTTAATCAGTAACTGAACTTGTCCAGGGTCAGGTTCAAAAAATTTGCTAGGATGCATCTAGTGGTGGCGATGATGATAAACGGTGTTGGTGATGATGGTGATGACTGGTGATGGTGATGGTGGTGATGGTGGTGGTGATGGTGATGGTGATGGTGATAGTGATGATGGTGGTGATGGTGATGGTGATGGTATCTGATGATGGTGTTGATGATGATGATGGTGGTGGTGATAATGAATGCTGATTGGTGATGATGATGATTGTGTTTGTGATGATGACTAGTGGGGTAATAATGATAATGATGATAGGAATGGTGTTGTTGTGGTGGTGTTAACCTTACTTCTAGAAGCTCTTTGAACACAGAAATCAGTCAATCAGATCTCTAGACATCCATCTTCAGGTCCTATGAAAAATTAATTCATCAAACAATTTGTGATGAAACCTTGATCATGCTGTGACAAACTGCTCTATTTTTTTCTTAAGCCACAAGGTTTCTTCATGAAAACGGCATCCTTCTGCACTACAATGACCAGCTTCGAGGTCTAAACAGCTTGTACTTCATCGACCCATCCTGGGTGTGTGACCTTATCGCTAACATCGTCACTGTAAGAGAGCGCAATCCTTTCATCAAGGAAGGGATAATGTGGAAGAGCAATGTGGCTTTGGTGCTCAAAGATCCACGCTTTCCTCCCCAGTTCATCTCTCAGGTATTGATCGAAGAATTGTTCTTTAAATATTTTTTGGTAGAACCATTTAAGCCTATCATTTGACGTTTCCGCGACTAGTCTAAATTTTTACAGTGGGTTGCCTGTTGCACAAGATTCCCGCCACTTTCAAAAACGCTCCGCCGCTCCTGTATATATTTCGCTAAAACCAAAGACAATCAGTGGAGGAGGGGAGAGGAGAGGAAAGAAACCGAAATGTGAACCGTTGATTATTTAATGTAGTGTCAAGGGACGCGGAATACCTTTTGGTCTGCCAATGAAGATGATCCTGACAAACATTTTTCAATGTTGTGTTTTATTTCAGTATCTGCAATTAATGGAGAGGTTTGAAATAGCTCTCGGCCTTGATGAAAATCGTCTTCTTATTCCCTCCATGCTCCCCCCGGACTCCCCTGGAATGCAGCTTGACAAACTCTACAGGTTGGGGGGTATATCAAGACCGCGTTCGAAGACCGAGAAATACTCTCGTCCGGCTAAAGAGTACGACAATGGATCTGCCGCAGAATGCAAGGCTGCGTCGTTACCAAGGCTTAGGCCTGGCAACAAGGAGAAAGTCAAGTTTAAAGACCAACTGGAAGAGGATGGAACTCCAAACGGTCCTGTTGATGCAGTGAGGCGTAACTACCAGATGGCTTACATCCCTAGTGGATTCTGGAGTCGTCTTATCACCAGGCTGATGGTCTCTTTGCAGAGGTGGCGTACAAGTGAAGGTATTGAAGAAGAGCGGTTCTCCATGATATATTGGAGGAAGGGCATTGGTGTAGTTTATGAAGGAGGACACTTCATCGTCCAGTCGTACAGGGAAATGGTATGTATCGAATGATAACTGAACTAAAATATTTTAGTTTCTATATTTTCTAAATGTTAGAGTCATCGCATATTTTCAAGATGGCGTCTGTTTTGTCCCAGGGAGAGGAGGAGCAATAGTGCGCAGTTTATCCCGTCTCTCCATCAGTACTTCGTTTTAGTTTTCAGTCTTTTCTGGTTAATCGTATAAAATACACTGAGTAATGCTGTCAGCTTGATATGACAGAGCATCGTCTTTAAATTTCAAATCACATTATGCTTTATGCTTTTTTACTCGGTTTTAAAATAACTTAGATAGCAGCAAGGAAGCCTTGTTTTATTTTGATGGAATATTTGATCTGCTTGCTTTAGATTCCACTACATGCTGGCCGTAATCGGTTTGAAGAACTCGAGGGCGTCTCTATAGAAGTTTGGTCTGGGATGAGAGATTTTTCTGTCATTGGATTCATTGTTGATCAAGTAGACGCTCTGATATCTGAATGGTACCCAGGTATGTAGACTTGTCTCGTATGGTCGGTCGTTTTGATTACTTATTTAGTTTTCATTTTGTACCACGTTAAGAAATGCCTGTGCCGTGACCATCATTCTGTTGTGTTACAGCATTCTGATTGGAGTAGCAGCATATTAATTTCGCGCGGCTTGATTGGTTTTTCGGAGGCACCAACGATTTTCCCGCGCTTGAGAGTAACCAAAAGTCTTAATTTGCCGCGCTTTTTGGTTCCAACATGTCTTGATGGTTTTTCCTACCATGACCATGCAATGCGCCGTAGTTTTTAAGAGTCACGCAATACCTAAATAACGTAACGCAATATTTATGTATCACATGAATGCCTCTTGCAGGTCTCGACGACACCGATTCTTTTGGCTACCCACTCGTACGTCGTTTGATACCCTGCCCACAATGCTCCACCCTGTTCGCCCGCCGTGGATGCTATCTTCGCCGTTCGTGCTCCGTAGAGTTTCCCACAGAGCACTGCGGTGCACAGCCTGTACGTCCATACAATTTCACTCTACCAACCTGTGCCGCTGCGGCCCTTAACTTCGCTACCATCAACTGTCCCTACCATCCTGAAACAGTAGTCTCTTTAGACGAGCTTATCCCTGATCTGCTCATGACTGACCTCCCCCGGCATCTACTAGTCGAGAGAGGGGAGTTCTCTTATAAGACTGATGCTGTTAGTCGGTTAGGAGGGGGAGGCGCGGGAGAGGTTTTTCGAGGCTTTATGGATGAAATGGAGGTAGCTGTCAAGACCTTTCACTCAACGCGTACCACAAGGTAACAATATACGATATATATGTTAATCATAAATATGCAGTTGAATCCCGGGTATCTCACTGACTTGAGGACACATCCCTTGTGTCACTACGATTTTACCCTGCATATCTCGAACCCCTATTATTCCAACCATTTTCCCTGGTCCCCCGGGTATCTCACTGACTTGAGGACACATCCCTTGTGTCACTACGATTTTACCCTGCATATCTCGAACCCCTATTATTCCAACCATTTTCCCTGGTCCCCCGGGTATCTCACTGACTTGAGGACACATCCCTTGTGTCACTACGATTTTACCCTGCATATCTCGAACCCCTATTATTCCAACCATTTTCCCTGGTCCCCCGGGTATCTCACTGACTTGAGAACACATCCCTTGTGTCACTACGATTTTACCCTGCATATCTCGAACCCCTATTATTCCAACCATCTCACTGACTTGAGGACACATCCCTTGAACTTGCGTCACTATGATTTTACCCTGGGTATCTCGACCATTATTTTAAACCTTTTCCCCTGATCACATAAAGGGAATCCACTGTTATTTTTAACGATTAACGCATGAATGATTTAACAATGGCATTGATGAGTGACACTTCTGTTGGTTTGTTTATTTATTTATCTATTAAAACCACATGTTATTTACCTTAGCGTTTGGTTTCTCCATAGATACCTTCTTGATAGTGGTATCGGTGGTGCGTCCACTGACGGCA
Source organism: Actinia tenebrosa (assembly GCF_029948245.1). Lineage (NCBI taxonomy): Eukaryota > Metazoa > Cnidaria > Anthozoa > Actiniaria > Actiniidae > Actinia > Actinia tenebrosa. Next base: position 25,876,754 of record NW_028292569.1, on the reverse strand, counting down.
GCTCTACAGGGCCAATCTCGGGACCCTCGTTCAGAGCCAGACGGAGCGAGGGTTCAAGTATGCGAAGAGCAGGAGTGTTTCGAGGGGAATGTAGTCTGCAAGAAGATAATATGGAAGATGAGTTAGAAAAAACGAAAGTTGTTCGCGCTTTCTGGGACTTAAGACAAGAGGTTCGTGTAGGACATAGTCTTTGTGGGAGTATTATTTTTCCCGTTTTTTAGCACGTGCTATTCCCTTGAGTATTATTCACTTGTTACGAGTAACGCTTGAAAAAAAAAAAGAAAATGGACATGTGTTCCTACTACCTACTTTAACTTTATCAAACCCTTTATGAAACGACCTCTGGGATTAACTAACTCATTACAGCTATCTCACAATTGGAATTTAGCATGTTGGGCTTTTGTGGAGGGAGAAAAAACGAAGAAAATCCCTCAAATCAAGAAAGAGAACCAACAAACTCTACTCACATGCGATGCCGAGTCCAGGAATCGAACTTGAGACCCCAGAGGTGAGAAGCACTTGAAATGTTAGAATAAGTATGAATTTCTTTTCTTTGTACTGTTTTCAGGTTGCAGTGCTGTGTCATCTCCAACATCCATGTGTCGTCAAACTACTGGGTGTCTGTCTTCATCCACTGTGCTTCCTCCTTGAGCTAGCGCCACATGGAAGCCTAGCGAATGTGCTTGAAGAGATGACTTTAGGAAGAGAGAAAGAGAAAAAAGCCATTAATCCTGTCAAATATGAGACTAAGGACAGTGTACTTGGAAGGTCACTGACTTACAAGATCGCTTATCAGGTTAGTAAATATTGCTCTGTGGGAATTGTTGGGAGTGAGTCACAAGAGAGCTGGGGCGGTAAATGGACCTTGCCGGGTCACACCATGCATAGCCTCATCCTGAAGCACTTGAATGCGAGGCTACGCGTTAAGAAATCTCAGTCACCATGGCTACCTCTTGAACAAGGTCCATATATCCTGTCATGCCCCACTTACTGGAAAACGTTATCTTAAGATTTCCACTAATCTCTCCAACATATTCCTATAGGTTATCAGCGCACTATGGTATCTCCACGATTCAGACATCATCTATCGAGATCTGAAGGCCGACAATATTCTGGTGTGGTCCCTGGATGAGGATGACTTGATTAACGTCAAATTATCTGATTATGGAATCTCTTGTTTTGCCACGCCCCAGGGGGTTGCGGGCGATGAGGGAACACCAGGATATCAAGCTCCCGAGATACGCTCGGGAATAGGATACGATGAAAAGGTCAGCCAGGCTTGGAAGGGAGGGACCGCTATCAGGCAGCGGGATAGGAAGTTGAATCGACTAACTTTCCCTTCTTCCCTTCTTCCCTTCTTCCCTTCTTCCCTTCTTCCCTTCTTCCCTTCTTCCCTTCTTCCTTTCTTCCCTTCCCTTCTTATGTATTTTTTTAGATATGTGTATTTGTAAAATTTCTCTTACGCTTGACCTTAAAGAATTCTGCATTCCCTTTGCTTATAATGGAATATACTTCGGTAAAATTCTGAATTCGGATCGCGGTCGAAAAACCTTCGGTTTTGCTTCGGATTGTTGTCGGAACTCAAATACAAACCTTTGTTAATAACCACGAATGTTCTTGAAATCTAAACCAAACCCGTATATCTTAATTGAATTTCATTTTTCAGCGTTTATTTATGGCTTCAAGGGCACACTTGCATTGCGTGAAATTTAAAACGCCACCTTCCTTCGCTGAACTTCTTTATTTTATAGGTCGATATTTTCTCGTTTGCCATTTTCCTTTACGAGTTAATTTCCGGTGTACGGCCATTTCGAGACTTCAGAAGCGCCATCGACATCAAAAAAGCCATCCGTCGTAATGTTCGTCCGTCGCTGGAGGACCAAGAAGTCGACAGCCAACTGCCCAGACTGGAAACAGTCATGGTGTCCTCGTGGAATGAACTTCCAGAGAGCAGACCAAGTGCGGACCAGACACTGCGCGAGATGGAGGAACCAGAGTTCCTATGTCACTATCGTATCATGCCTAAACCTGAGGAAGGTGTCTTGGAGAAAATCACCTCTGTTTATGGACTAGTACACTCTGGAACAGGTAGGGACATTAAAGTTGTTACTGTTTAGATAACCTTGAACTCTGTCTCTCGTACCCTTGTAATAGAGAACCTCTTGCTGTGTGGACCTTGCGCAGTGTGGGTGCATGGCATTCGGGGAAAAATAGAAAGGACAACTTTAAAAGTATGCTTAGGATTAGCCTTTTTAATTGTTTTATGATCATACATGATTTACACTGATTGCGTGACAAAACACTGTACAGTCCAAACGCGGACGGCTAAAAGCCTATTTGTATGAATAGGTTGCTATCAATAGACGTCACTGCCGGTAATAACTGCTTGTAGAACCTTGGAGGTTGTTTGATCTCTTGTTTTCTGGTTTTATGTCGTAGATATTGTCAAATACAATAGTTTGAGGACTTATTTTGACATGTTTTAACATCCGCTAGTTGCCCCTCGGTCAACCGCTTGTTTGCACCAGTTAACTCTAAAAAGTCACGTGATTGATAGTAAACAGTAGCTCTAAACGTTCTCCCACTTCTTGTATAGCACACCTTTCTACATTAGTTTGATTTCTGTGTACTTTCTCAATACAGGGTCATTCTCACCAGATCCCAGCGACTCCCAAAGTCCCGGTACGTCAGTTAGTCTGAATAGTTTTGTGTTGCTATGGAGTCGTGAAAGGGATCGCCGTCAGTACAGCATGCTGAACTGTGATACTGGGGTCTTTTATTACAAGGACGAGTCCTGCCCTGGACATAGAGTACTGTGTATGGTGCGGGTCGGTAGCAGGACTTGGCTTGGCACGGAGGTTAGTATAGTTACGCCATCTTAGGCTCAGGTCAACGTCGAACTTTACATGAGCCGAACCTAATTGAAATAGTGGATAATAAAGCGGTCTTCTTTGATGTCCTTAGGTTCTTAGATGTAATATGTGCAGCGTTCCCTTTTCAGACCACGTGTCATTCTCTTGAGAATTGCTGGCTTTCACTCAGCTGATAAAAGTTGTTGAATCTCATTATCTGCTCCAAATGGTGATCAAACACTGACCACCATGTGCTGTCAACCAGAAAGAATCATATTGAAAACTTGCGATTCAGATGATGAATATTCCACACTAGAATGTGTCTTCTCATGCAAAATCGTTATACAAAGAAATGATACTCAAGCGAATGACACATCACCTATGTTCCTCAGAATGAACACACGGCACAGTTACGGTGCAGCGCGCGAGAATACTAATCATCTCATCTTAGAACGATAATATTAACTAAACAATTAGTATTCTTACCCTTTTGCACTGTTCTCCACCAGGGCTGTACAATTGAAGTGTTTGGTAAGCGTTCGTGGCGTCTTCCAAGCACCCTCTGCTCGTTTATTGTCAAGGCACCGGTGCTCGCGTTGCTGACTCAAGAGACAAGGCTTTCACAGGGTATCAAGGTACTATCAGTAATTCTAGACCACTTAGGTGGCAAATTATTCTTCTTGGTACTTCAGCAATAAAGTGCTCTATATTGACGACTCTTAAAACTCCAGTGTATGCGGGCTTAGCCTCACTTCTGAGGTCAGTAAACAAAAGCAGAAATTAGAATAACGAAACAAGCAACTCCTGGATTCCAGGCTAAGCCTGCATACACTGGAGTTTTAAGAGTCGTCAATAGCCAAGATCGCATGAAATTTTTTTATCAAACTCTGAAACAACCTCTGTGCTGATCTAAGTCAGGGCATGGCTAAGTCACAGATCGAACCCTGAAACAACCCCTGGGCTGATCAAAGTCAGGGCACGGCTAATTCACAGATCGAACCCTGAAACAACCTCTAGGCTGATCAAAGTCAGGGCATGGCTAATTCACAGATAAAACCCTGAGACAACCTCTGGGCTGATCTAAGTCAGGGCACGGCTAATTCACTAATCGAAATGGAATTTAGCTTATTAGGTTTTGCAGAGAAAGAAAAGCTGAAGAAACGCCTAATGTTATTTAACTCGCTCGTTCTTATTTTATTTTCAGAACGCGACCAAGGTGGACCGTGTATACGCAGCGTTAGCAAACGGCACATTGATCGTTTTTACTCACGAGAGCGTTGCCACCTCCAGCCACACCCACGATGACGTAAAGCGGTTCTATGACGAAAGCGATGACGCCATATCTCAAGAGATTAAGCAATGGAAAGAAATTCAAGTGATCAACTTGGGACAGAGCAGTAATCCAGTCAAGAGTATGGTGCTTACCAAGGATAACGAAGAGTTGTGGGTTAGTTGCGGTAATCAGATTATCGTGTTGAACACACACACTCTATCTATCGTCAAGGAGATTCCTGTGTATTCGTCACAGCGCGCGCATGTTCGTAAAATGGTCGCCTGTGATGACCGTGTGTGGAGTATTGATCGACGCTCCACCAAGATTCTTCAGTGGGACGTACGAACGCACCACTTGACCCACGTATTTGACCTCGAGGTCGATAACCCAGTCATGAAATCAGTTTGCAAGCCGTTCTGTGAGAGGGAAGGAGTAGACATTGGCGAGGAAGATGCGAAAAGACAAGGTGATACAGTGCCGAGAACGTGGCGAAATAGAGCGGATACCAATAGGCCACCACCTTATCCTGGCAACGGAAACACTGCAGCAAAAACAATAGTTGACCGTGCTTTAGGCGGTGAGACGCGGTTGTCGCGCTCTGGTGCTCTTAAGAGCCGGAGTTCCGCACCGTTACCAATCAGCTCAGATGGTGTCCCTAGTGAAGTAGTTGACAAACTGGCCAAGATGGAACCTGAGGAGTCTTCCTCCTTGGGACTTAAAGCCGAAGGGGATTCAAAACTAGAGTCTTCAAGGTCGAAGACAGGAAGTCAAGCTGAAGTGACAATGGCGACAGACACACAGAATAAAAATGTGTGCCCTGCAGATGAAGATAGTTTGCTCAAAGACAACCTTCAGGAAAATGACTCCAAAACGGAAAATAATTACCTTGGGACGTCAGTTGACAGTGGCTGTTACTCTGAGATATCAATAAAGAGCGTTGATTTGAAGGCTTTGAACGACGCTTTAGTCATTCTGTCTGATGCCAAAACGATACCAGAAGAAAAGGAACAGGATTCCAAAAACAACAACGACGAAGCGACATTCGAGGTCGTGAATCGAACAGAAATCGTGATAGAAGCTGCAAAAGAGAGACGAGAAAACAACCAATCTCCTTCCATAGAAGCAGCGTCCATGTCATCGCTCACTGCCAAGCCAAAGTCACTTTCCAGGGGCCCCTCCCTGATGAGATCAAGAAAGAGAAAATCTCTCCGTCACAGCGATGTCCCAGCTTCATCGAAGGAAACGCGTAATGAACCTGCGAGGCCTCGTCTGCATGTCCTGACGGGGTCAGTGAATAAAGTCATGGCAGTTCTGCATACGGGTGGTACTCTGTGGGTCGGGAGAGGCAAGGGTGACGTGATTGTCATCAATGTTGATGAAGAATCAAACACGTATTTCTATGGAGAGGTCATCGCTCAACTTAAGTGCGACAGCTTTCTTCGTTTTAATTCTGGTCAAGTAGATGAAATCATTCAGTCAGGAAACAATAAGGTTAGTAAAGAAAATCTAATTCATTTATTGTTAACTACAACCCAGGGAGAAACTAAATGAAAACTAAACGTACAAGGAATTGTCAGAAAAACTGGCCCTTTTTTTATTTTGCTTTGCTGTTTTTTCGCTCAATTTATTCAAAAAGTAGAGAGAGCTTCTTCTTCGAGCAACAATAAAAATTTGCTGCGCGCGCACTGGTTATACATACATTTACTCTGCAACTTGCAACGCATGATGCCGCGGTACCATTTGGGTGATTTCATTACTCGTATTACCTCATCTTCACTGCTGAATTCCTTTCTTTTCGAAAGTTCTTTCGTTCTTACAACCAAAAATTTTAAAAGCCTTTTTAGTGTCCTGGGACTGTAAAAGAAATACATAACCACCCGCGATAAAAGCTACCTCGTCTATTGACACCCTTATCATTAAGAGAAAGAGAAAATGCTTCAGTGAAGGTGCGCAAATCGTAAGATCTTCTCTCACCAAGATTCTTTTTTATATATTAGACTTAACAAAACAAAAATTCTGTTATAATTTTTTCTTTTAGATTGTCTGTCTTCGACGTCTAGAACCAACGCGCCTGCGCAGGCAAGAAGCAGCCAACAAATCGGGTCAGTTCCCAAGCTGCCAAGACCCATCAACTGAGCGCTACCAACTGATAGTGTGGGAAGCCTGGGGACGAAGAGAGTTTGAGAGCTTTAAGTCGTATCTTGATAGGTTCAATGATCTTGTTGACCAGTGATGATATAAGGAATACCATGATCACAATAGCATATAGATAACAAGAATGCTGGTTACGTTAGAAGTGATGACCCTATGATGAGAATGACTTAGTGATGACAATGACGATTCATGTTGATGATGATAATGACAAATATGATATGATGGTGATGGTGATGGTGATGGTGATGGTGATGGTGATGGTGATGATGATGGTGATGATGCAAATGGCGTGGTGTCGACGATAAGGATGATAATAATGGTCACCATAGTACGTTTTTAGTTTAGTTTACAACTTCTATTGGGTGTCAATCAGGAAGGAAAATTACAGAACCAACATGCTACCCAAAGCGGAAAGTGCGAATGGGACTCTATGTCACATGCTGGGCATTTCCTTTTGACTAACGACATTAATGACAATAATGACCTCAAAAAGATGATAATGAATGAAGATTTCCAAATAACAGCAGCCTGAAATATAAAGATGGTTCTCGCTAAGAAGATAATCGAATCACTATAACTTAGTGTAAGAATAATACTATTAATAGCACAGATATATTTGTAATCCATATCGTTCGAATGTCGTCGTTCAAAACGTCATTTTCCACGATTAATTTCAACTCGAGTCTAAACGACCTCACAAGTTTTAAAATTTTACAAATTAAGTATAGAGTTTTATATGAATTTATATTAATGTTAGAAATAAAAAAAGACCTTATGAAACTAAGTAACCGTTTACACTTATTTCAATAAAGTTAGTCACCTGAAAAGCTAAAAAGCTGATGTCGACAAGGATCATGGGTAGATTCATTTGATACGTTCAACCGCTTGATAACTGTTCATCGACTTGTGAATCTTTTACCGGTTACAGTCTCACCTCTTCTGAGCATCATCAAGCTGCAGTTTGTATTAAAGCAGCTTTGTATATAAATGCTTTTTTTGATATGAAAAGTTTCCCATGATGCTCAGTGATCTCAGCTTTCTAGGTTTTTGTTGACTAACTTTATTGAAATAAGTGTATGTAGAGGGGAACACTTACGCATACGGTATTTATAATTATCATAACTTTAATTTTTAAAAAATATTTAGAAGTGTTAGCAGCGAGAAATCAGATTACTTTAAGTCGAAAGTTCCCCTCTCCACCCCTATCAGAAATCCTTGCGTCTACCCTGTTTTCCGTAGATTATTTATATTATTATTAAATCTAGTTTGTAAAAAAAAAAAAAAGAAAGAAAAACACAAAATTAATTATCAGTTTTTAATAAAAGTTTTTATTATCCAGTTAGTGTTGACTAATTTCAAGCACTTTCTTTGCTGTCTCTATGACACTGTTTCATTTCGTATCGCAGTGTCCCTGATAAGTTAGTGGAATTTCTTCATGTCTCCCATTAAGCCAACTAAGGCATTTAACTTTTAAAGTGCCTACATTCTACGTGAAGCGAATAGTTGAATGGTGAAACGTTTCTGCATTTGAGTGTTGCGTCTTTAAGTTATTAAGGTTTACAGTTTTGGCTGTGATGTCATTCTGGGTATTTGGGTGGATTTGTTTTAAAGTGTAATACTAAACACAGGCCATTATGAAACACCAAATGTACACTCAATTGTGTAAACCATGAGTATGATTTTAATATTTATTAAATAAATTTTGGCTTGAACAAGTTAGTACTTATATTTTTAATGAATACTCAGATAACGTCACAGCCAAGAGTATAAACCTCGATATCTTCAAGACGCATCACTCAAATCAGTTTTATCATTCAACTATTCATGTAGAATCAATACTGAAAGTATTGTCTCAGGCATTAGGGGAACTTGAAGTTTAACTCTGTGAGTGAATTATTCAACTTGTTAAAACAGATATTGTTGGGCACACGTCTTGCGAGGCAGTCCAGTATTCTACAATTGTTAGGAAGTATAGTTTACGGGTGTCCTTCGTTATGTTTGCTTTCAAGTTGTTAGCGGAGGTCCATATTAATGGCATATTTCGAGAGGATCAAGTGTGGTCACAATAAATGGGCAAAAAAGACTCGTATTATGACCTTGATGACTAGACTAGACTAGACTTACATCCTGTGATGACAGATTGGTGCAGCTGAATAATTTTTAAACAGTTTTTGCTTGAATTTATCGACGTCTGCCAGCGTTTGGAAAGAGCTATAGAGAGTTGTTAAGTATTTTTTGTTTGCGCTTTACGTCATCGCCGCCATGTTGATGGTATTTATAAACAAATACGTCCTCTTTAGCCTCCTCTATTTATTACACCAACATGGCGACCATCTCTGGCTCTTGGCTCTTTCTGGAATGTTTGCAAACCAACTATTACCAACACTACGGTAAACATCCGAGAAGCGTGGGCCAAGCTGTCGCATAAAGAAAGAGTGATTATAGTATAAGTGGGTGAGCAACTTAATGGTGATATTTTTACTGCTGTCAAACGTATAGTCTTTGATGAGTGGGTAAAAACGAATGTGTTGGCTTAAATATTCGGCAAGCAACATGACATTAGGCATGTTTATGCGCTAAGGCTCTTAGAATTTGCAATTTGAACTAATCGAGCGTCGGCGATCAACTCACCAAATTTCAGTAGCAGATCACATATGGGGTTGAACTCATTAACGTACCGAGTACACTTTCAAAAACGCTTAGTCACTTCGACGCGGATTTTGTTAAAAATACGACAAAAAGGTATTTTTTCCCCAAAAAGATATCCATAAAGATATCCATAAGGGTTCTTTTGAACAAAGCTCATAAGTCTACCCTGCATGCAGATATCTTTTAATCTTCTGCCTTCCGTTCTGGCGTCTTTACGACGCTGCAAGTAGAAAGTATGAGGATTTTTAAATAATCCTTGCGATTATCCCAGCGTGTACCTTGAGTTGTTTCACCGTGTAACATACTAGCCTTGTCACACTCTTTCGCCAAGAACGTTTCATGAACACGTAGACATCGACTGAACTACTAGCCTGCGTGCAGCTGGACGTTTCTCTCTTTTCTCTTAACAGTAATAAGTTAGAGGCCGGCTGCACGCAGGCTACTGAACTACTATCCCGAGGCATGTTTTACCATGTCAATAGGCCACTTTCCCCGTTATTCACCTAAAGTTGCAAATTGTCACTTCGACACCCCTCGATTGATAAATGGATTTAGGACGGTATTGAAGTGCAGCGAATAAAGCAAATGCGAAGGCGACAAAAAACTAAAGACATAACCAACCCACACTTCCTGTTGCACGAGTAATCCATTCAGAGGGTTGTCAAGTACGTATTAATGTTATTCGAATATATTTTGTCTATTTAGTGCAAATATCGTCATCTTGTCCATATGATTTCCTAAAGAACCAGATGTACTTCAAAATATGTTACATTGAATATTGTTTTTTTTTTCCTTTTGTTGATAAGCAGCTGTTTTTGGAAGGTTTCATATTAACTGGAAGGCTTCCCTCTTAATTCAAACCATCAAACGATTAGAACCGCAACCAACTGAGGACAGTAGGTATCTCGCAAAACACATCTGTGTCTATTCTGCGCACTCGATATTTCTTTTAGTCAAATATATCGTGTTCAATCAAACCAGCAATACTTTTCCGACGTCTGAAGTAAGCTCAGTAAATTTGTTGTTTAATAACTTATCGTCGATATACACTTGTTTCAAAGGCATTACTTGTCATGTGTTTTACATGGCATCATGTGATTGATTGAGGTACCACTTAGCTAATCGCATGAGTAAAAAATGATTTCGCTAACGTTAAACTTATTTTTTAGAAGAAGTAAACTCGATCATTAACTGAAGCGATGTTCAACTTGACTGTTTATCGAGGAAAACCGCAATGTTATGTTCCTGAATTGTCTTCAACCTTTCAGACTCAATATCTTCATACATCGCAATCAGTAGCAATTCCACTGAACATTATTTTTGCTCTGTTTTCCACTGTTTTGAACGCCCTGGTCATCATTGGCGTGCTGAGCAAGCAAAGGCTTCGAACACCTTCAACAATCGTTCTCAGCAGCCTCAACCTAAAAGATCTTTTCTTGGTGCCTACGCTCCAAGTTCTTTCTATCTATCAGTCATTTCTTTCCATCAAAACAGGAAATTTCTGTTCAAGGAGTCTAATACACGTGGCATGGCTATTCATCGCGATTTTGTATCGAGGAATTGCGTTGATTACAATGGTTTTGATTTCTATAGATCGATGTATAGCTATTCGCAAGCCCCATCTCTACCGTAGTACTTTCACTTTAATTCGTGTAGTTATATTTCTGGCAGTCGTGTGGATATTCGGTATATTTTTCAGTGTGACAGCCACTTTCCTCCTCAGTGTTCATCCCAGTGTTTATCTGTTGCTGATAATGTATGGAGTCACAGCTACACTTGTAGCTTTTTTTCAACTGGGTGTCTACACTGGGGTAAAGAAGCAGAGTAGGAGGACTGCTGATATAAGAAGCTCCGTGCACAGACAGCTGACCTTTGAGCGTACGGCTACGACTGTTGTGCTCTATGTGATAATCGCTCTAGCCGTATGTCACGTTCCTTTGCTATCGATGTATATCATGATCAGCACAGGTAAGAACTACATGCTGCTTGGCAAGGCGTGGATGGAGCTACTGCTGTACCTCAATGCTCTAGCCAACCCTTTGATCTGGTTAAAAACCAATAGAAAAGTCAGGAAGGCAGTCGTAGAATCTTTGACTGCTTTTCGTTTGTACTTTGTGAACTCAACGCCAGTCCATTCCCTAAATTCTAATGGCGCCCCAAGCGATAGAGCAACAAACGATACAGCAACAGAGCTGAAATCAACGTACATGAGGAAGGAAACGATACATCGCGATACGGTGAATCCTTCGAATATTAAAGAACCTTGAAACAACCTTTGGGCCGATCTAAGTCAGATCATGGCTAACTTACAGATGGAACCCCGAAACAACCTCTGGGCTTAAGGTAATGCGTCAGGAGGAAAACCTCGAATCAAGGGAGACTAACAAGCTTTACTCAATTCGATGCCGAGTCAAGGATCAAAGCCCGACATCGGCCAGAGTTGAGAGGCGAATGCAAGTTACGTACCATCGAATGATTGTGACTCAACAACCGACACTTTTCGACTTTTAATTGGTTTGGATAGATTCATTAGTTTTAAAAATCCGCTTCACTCTGCGCACAGGAGCGCGCAGTCTATTGACCAATCCTTACCAGCATAATTCAGCCACCAACCCAGTAGCAACACAAAAAGAAATTTATTTGTAATAATCAGTATTTAGTATTATTTCGTGTTAGCCGCGCAATGAATTAATACGGAAATAATAATTATTAGACAGAACGTATAGTCCTGATATGTCGGTAGCGGCGCTCTAGGGAATTGACCTCCTCGGCTCGGGCGTAATGTTTTCCCATTTCAGACCACGTGTCATTTCCTTGAGAATAAGATTCTTTGTTTGAGCTGTATCCATATTCATGTGTCTTCTAATGGGCGACCGAGAGTAAATGTTAAACAAATAAATGATACTCTAGGGAATGACACGTGGTATGCCGAATGGGAAAACATTACGTCAGAGCCGAGGAGGTCTATTGGGGAAGGGAGCGCAGGCCATATATGGATGGTGCGATAGTCTCGTCATGTCATTAGGAACAGCTGCGCAATTGCTCTACCACTCTATTTCTCTTTTCATTTTGATGGAAACATTTCAAAGTATTTACTTAGACTTGAATCACGTCCATAAAGTTTGCATTTGAAATTGTGTATTACATTAAGTTCTTTACTAACCCACTTCAACCACACCACACGAAGAGTGGCCACTTGAAAAACAGTACTAACATTAACTGTACTTACTTTTGACCCCAATTAATCGTTAGTGGTGAGTTGTTTATATTTGAGAAGTCACGATGTCAAGTGCGCATTCATCACTAGGAAAAAAGTCTGGTTCAATAGAACCTACCTCGTAAACAGTGCTTGTCTTTTTTCACGTGATAAAAGCGATACTGAGTCTGATCCAGAATAATGGGCAATACATTCTCGACAAGTGTTTTGATTAATACTAAGAGCTTATAACGAAATAAACAACTTGAAAACAGTTCCAACCTGAGTTGGTCACATTAATCTTAATATTATAACAGTTGCTACGGAAGTTGTCGCTAAGTGGTTGTTACCATGGTGATATTTGTAAATGGTTGCTATTGACATTTGAATTGTTTGCTTAGATTGCCCGTTGCCATTCAAATTTATGAAATATCTGTTATGAATATCGCGTTCTGATTGGTTGGTAGCGCGTGTATTATGAGATTACACAGCACGCGCGCGCACATTCTACGTACTTTGTCATCATTTTCGTATCCAAAATAACGGTTGCTCTAATTTGTATTTTATAGAAGAAATAAAAAACTTGCTTGCTGTGCTATGTGTAGTAACAAAACACTTGGGGATAAGCAGAACACTCAAGAAGTGTCGAGAAGCACTCCTTCGCTACATGTCGTGCTTCTCCTAACACTTGTCTCGTGTTCTGCCAACCCCTGATTTACAACTACACACAGCACACGCGCGCGCGTTTTCTATTTCTTCATTTTTGCGCTAGAAAATCTATTGCCATTAAGCGTTTGTTGCTATGGAAATATTTAAAGAGGTAACTCGTTGCAATGGCAACGCTGTTGCTATGAAGAAATGGCTCCATTAATTGATGTTAACATAACTTGATACTTGAGCTCTTTTATCTTGAAGCTTAAGATATATAACTTGAATAACTTGATAATAATTCAATAGCTTCAAACGCATTGATGAGAGTAATTACTATACATGATAACGTAACATTCGTACATCGTAGTTTTAATCAAGTATATTTCGTAAATTAATAAAGATAACTGACCAAGAATTTTTGAAAAAATAATCAATAATGCCGGATCGACTCTACTATCAATTGACAAGCATGTACAAAGTCGAGATCAATGCTGTAAAACACCGTAAAGTATGATATCTTAGTATCATTCATTGAGGGAGCAAAAGTTAGAGTACCCCCTTTCTTCCGTAGACTACGTTCTGTTATAACTGAAAGAAAGAAAACCCGCTATATCCTGAATGAAAACGCTCACAAAAATAAAATAAGGAAAGATCTACCCGCCATGTTGGAAGACTAGTCTTCTCCAAAATGGCGGCGATATATGCAAGTATTGTTAAGTCACTCGTATAAGCTTGATCCTGAAAGAAATACGTCATATACAGTAGTAATCTATAATATATCCATCACCTATCCAGCTTTATCTATATCTTAGGTATGAGAATACATCGCGTGTTTTATATTCCTTAATCTAAATGTAGTGTCTTTTGGGTGGACGTATAATCGGCATAGGTGCCTTCTTCATTCCTTCCTTTTCTGAACTACTAGATGTTTCTTTCAGAGGTGATAGGATGTCCTTACATCCCGTCTTGCTAGGATCTTTCTTGCACTCAACATATCGACGAATATGGTCTGTTAGATACCCCAGAGGAGAAGATCCTTGTGAAAGAACTTGGTAATGGAATTCCTTCAAGTCGAAACTCTTCCCCAGCTCTTTCGTAGCATATTCTCTGGCTTTCTTGATATCTAGTTGTCCAATCATGTAAGCCGTTGCTTGACCTGGATCGCTCTGATATCGAGTGACTTCTTTCTGGGCCAAGTCTGTCCCGTCCCAGGCTTTCTCGTCGAAGAGCTTCAAGGCCTCGCTCCTTGTCATTCCTTTGTAATGAAGCCCGGTATCGACAATGAGCCTGATGGCACGCCAGATCTAATAACAAACAACTGAATATTCGTTTACAAGTAGTTGGGAGCTGTACCCTCGGTTATGGAGTACAGGGAGAAAGGAATGATGATATATAAATATATGCTATATTCCGAGGTTGAGAAGAAAACTGGAGGGCGCGTACATCCAAGATGGCGTCTATTTCGTCCTTTAAATCTGTCCCAAAATGCACCGCAATGTCAATTCGACCCATGTTTTGTTCTGATATGTCAACAAAATTCTCTGATTTAAAGCTTTCAGTGCCATTAAAAATGCATGTAAGTATTTATGAAGAAGCTCAGGTCACAGATGGTGTGCGCTACTAATGAGCTGCTTCTCACCACTGTTATCGTGTGTTTAATTTGGTTCTCCCATCCGGCAACATATGTAAGTAAGGCCGGCAATTTTTTTCGGCTATTCTTTCGTCTGCATAAATCGACTTTCGTAATACATGCGATTCGTCCATGAAACAAGTTTCACAGGTTCGTAAGGCATGCTCTACCTGACTGTACTATCCTCAAAACACAAGGACGAGTTTTTTTAGAAGTAACAGAAACAAATGCGGCGGGGTCTTTTTTTCTTCTTCTTAATCTTTTTACGTTTCCTACCTGCCACTTTAACATGCCAAATTTCTGCATAGCTTCGTTCTTGTAGGTATCTGTATCTTCAGCGATGAGCGGGTTCTCAGCGTACAACGCCCATCCCTCGGTGAAAGCCGTGTAGTATGTTTCCGAGTCTAACCAACCAATAGAACCACCGCAGCTGTCTCGGAAATGCTCGATGTTTCCCTGGACCTTTATTCAAGGGAACAAAAAAGAATTAACACAAGAGCAATCTTCTTCTGCAATGACGCATGCGCAGTGGTACGAAGTTAAAATAACGCATGCGCAGTATTGTAAAGTAAAATAACGCATGCGCAGTAATGTTTAGTAAAATAACGCATGCGCAATCAACTAATCAAAAATAATACATACGCAATTTTTCTTCTACAATAACGCATGCGCAGTGGTACGAGGTTAAAATAACGCATGCGCAGCAATGTAAAGTAATATAACGCATGCGCAATCAACTAGTGAAAAAATAATACATGCGCAATTTTTAAGTAATTATGCCGCATGCGTGGTGTTTCCTGACGAATATCAGTGAATGATATATGATTAATGTCGATGTAAAGACTTGCATGTGATACCTGTAAATGATGACCAGGTCTTGCCTCATGAGCATTGACACTCCACTCAGAATACCGAGGACCCATTCTCCCCAAGAAGAACGGTATGTTATAGATTGCACTGCCACTGCATGCTGTCCCGCTCGAGTCGTAGCTTTGCGCTCCACTTGATGGGTTCAGATCCGGTCTCAAATCAACGGGACAGTTGGGTGTTGTGTGCTTTGTACCAGTGAAGTAAAACATTTTGACGATCTTGGGGTCCAGCATGCTCATTACCTGCAACAGGAACGGGTCAGGTTTTAATACGATTGAAAAATTTTGACTGGTTTTCTAAGACAAAAAAAAAAAAAAAAAAAAAAAAAAAAGGAAAGAAAGGAAGAAAAAGAAGCGTCTTACTTTTCTGGCCTCTTCAAACCATTTCTGAATAGCTGCCCATCGAGCAGGACAGTACTTTTCAGCACCGGCTAAATCACTGCATTTTCGATGAGCTGTCTCGTCACTTTCATTTTTAGGGATTGGATCATCAAAGTAACTGTCAGACGAGTTAAGAATCTCACGAAACTTTAGGACGGCTTGTGCGCTGTCATTGTGAATTTGTGTCACTTCTTTAGCAATTTCGACTACCTGTGAACACAAGAGGTTTTGGGACATTTTTTATTCCTTTCGTTCGTCGAACTCTGAAGAGATGCCGTTTCTGAGCTTAATTAACGCGGTGCATTATGGTCTAGCTTGGGTAAAAACAACACCATATAAGGCATGATGAACTAAGGATGTTTGTACCCAAGGTAGACCACAATGCACCATATTCAGTAAATGTTTGTCACTGCAAATTTATCCATCCATCCATTCTTCCATTTATCAATCTTTCCATCCATTCCATCTATTATTCCATCTCATTTGTTCATCCCATTCTATTTCATTCATCCATACATCCCATCCATTCAATCCATCCCATGTTCCTCATACCTTTGGATAAAGAGTATCAAGCATCTTCCACCCTAACTGGTGAACTTCGTCAGCCGTCATGTTGTTGGTGGTAAAATAAGGCATGATCATTTCATATGTTTTATTGCCATCTAAAATCTTATCTGTCAGGGGTAGGGTCGGGTCTGTAGGCCTGGATGTGTTGGCAATGCCGTTAGTATAGACGTATTTGACGGGTAGACCAGCTAAACCGCTGGACACAGAACTGGGGACGCAATGAGGAAGATGTTCTTCCTTCAGATACCTACAAAGATAAAACGAGAAACAACTGTTGTGGAGAAAAACTGATCAACTTATCAACTATTTTCTATACATAGGTTCACTGGTCAGACAAAGCATTCAGTCGAGGTTACAAGGTTCAAATTTGAATAATACTTTGAAGCTAGCCTGTAGTCTCGGTTGAATGCCAACAAGACGTTATTGATGGTTTTCAAAGCCGCCATGTTGAATGACTTAATTTTTAATGAATTCTTATTTTTTTGTTATTTCATTTTCTTGGGAATGATTAAAAATCAGCAATTGATGGTTTTCACGTCGGTCATGTTGGAGGAACTTAACAAAAGAATTGTCGATGAATTCTTTTGTTATATCCTCCAACATGGCCGCCGTGTCTTTTGTTATTTCATTTTCTTGGGAATGGTTGAAAACCATCAATATGTGACAGCTGTCGTGACACTAAACACAGCCGTGACGAGAAGTGTGTGTGACAGCTGAAACGTGTGACAAATACCTCAACATGTTTGTGATTGGCTTCCCAATGTACTCAATCAAATATTCCTTCATAGATTCGCTCACGTTTCGATTGTTATGAGTTTTTTGCCATTCTTTGTTCATATCATCGCTGATCTGCGAGTAATACTCTGTATCCAGTAAAGCTTGAGTGTACCATTCTTTTAACACTCCTAAAAGAATCCAAAAAAATATAAATAATTCTTAATCATTAATACATTAATATTAATCATTAATTAGTTGATCAGTCATCAATTATTCGTTTTTTTCTCATTATTATTAATCAATTGATAAATAATACGAAGGTTTGCAAAGCTAGCGATCACACCGCCCTACAACAAAGGGATATGCGATAGTTACATTTCATAACTCGAAACACGATATTTTGATTGATAAAGAATAAAAACGATTCAATTTAGATATCTTTCTGGAGATATCCAATTGCAAAATAAATGGAAATGGGATTGTTCCCGCCAGTGAACATATAATGTTTTAAAATCTCATTTAACTTATGACTATAGCCGTGGCCTGCCTTGACTCTAATAAGCTAAGAGTTTGTTTCAGGGTTTGATACAATTTAAAGGTTTCTATGCCGATCTGGGGCAGTCTGGGGCACCAGAAAAGATTCAGCCTCAATGAAACTCGAACTGACGAAGATAATATCTATTTCAACGTTTTTCCTTTAAATTAGCTTCTTTTGAAAATTACATGTAATTGATATTTTTACCACCCGGATAGAATGGTTATCTGTCGATTTTATCAGGTCTGTCTCTTACATTGAATCGTAAAACATCTTTATATATATGCGTGCATCTGTCGGAAATAATATCGAACTTAGAACTGAGTTGTGACAATGTTTTGTATAGACAAAGTTTTCCACTCTCATCAATGTCATTCTATATGTTCCAAATCACTTTCGCCTTTTATCGACCAAAATAATTCAATGTTGTTTATCAAGTTTCTTGCTCTGAGCTTTGCTTTATTAGTTTTCTGTTCTTCTATCATTATTTCTTATATAATGTTTTGCTAGTTTATCTTCAATCTCTCAAGGACTTTTAAAATCAATTTGAAAAAATAAAATATGATAGAATATAGACATGACAAACTAAGCCATGAGGAAACGAAATCTTTAGTTGAACTAGAAAATGAATATTTTGATAAGACGAGACAAAACGCGGAGTTTTAAGTTACACGAAATTGCTAAAGGCGCTAATGGCGCATATTCATCACACACACACAAAAAAAAAATACTAAAGCCTAAAACTCCCAAATCCATAAACGATCGGAGAGTATAGCTGTGGAATAAATATATTCATGCAGTAGAGATTAGATATAATTTCACTTTAGTGAAATTATAAGACATAAAGACAAAGACCAAAGACATATATGACGCTATTGTTCAAGAAAAATTTGCAAAGCCTACGGCTCAAAATAACTTAAATAAAAGAATAAGCAATAATCAAACAATCGAGTGGGAAAAAGTGTATGGTAGAATTTACACAACAACGATTGACACTTATTTAAGAATGTTTCAGTATAAGATATTGAACAATGTACTCTATTTAAATAAAGATTTACACCGTTTCAAGATAATTAATTACTCCTCTTGCTCTCTCTGTCACATATATCCAGAAACAATTGATCATCTTTTTGTTGAATGTATAGAATCCAAAAATTATTATTTTGACATAAGGAATTGGTTAAAAGAATTCGATATATTTTTACCAAGTTCAAATAAAATTAACATTATATTAGGGGTGGATGATGAGCTAGTAAATTTCATTATTTTGTTATATAAATTTTCATTATATAAGGCAAGAGAAGCATCAATTACAGCTTTATCCTTACAGTTATTTAAGAATCTCTTAAAGCATTACGAATATATCGAACGAAAGGTGACCCTGAATAGGAACAAAATGAGTCTGCACAATAAAAAGTGGAAAAAATTGAACGATATATGATAATTTTGGTAATATTTTTTGGTAGATGGGCACAGGGAAACTGTGTGTCAGTGTGTGTATATATGTGTGTTTTGAAATTTGTTTAAGTATAATTTGTGTATGTGTATCTATCTAAGTAGGGCAGATTCAAAATTCAAAATATTGTACTTCATGTTTTGCTCATTCTTAATTTATCATACAAAAACATATTGTAAATAGTTATCTATAAAAGAGAAAAAAAAAATCTAGAGGGTTGCACTTAGTGGTGCAATACTCATCAATTGTAAATGACAGAATAAATTCTAAAAGCCGGATTTGTAAATATATTATTATTAGAAAAAAAAACATATTGTAAATAGTTACAAAATAGAATCTAGAGTTTTGCATTTGATGATGCCTTACTCATTAATTATAAATATATTATATACATATAATTTGTAAATATATTAATATATTGTATTATTAAAATAATAATAATAATAATAATAATAATAATAATAATAATAATTTCACTTTAGTTGTATTTTTGATTATTTAGACGGGAAAAGCTTTTTTTCAAATCGATATAGATTCTTCTAGCTAAAGCCGCGTCGTTTTCACTACCAATACCGTCGGACGGACCATTAGATAGTTGATGGGGGAGGGGGGGGGGCAGGGGGGTTGCGTAAATCCCAAAAATATATCGAGCAAGCACTTAAACCTCAAAAATTATATATAACCTCTTCTGCTAGAAGAAAAATATCTAACTGTACGCAAAAAAATAAAGTGCAAGGGTTGAGCCCAAAAAATAAATATCATACAATCAAAACTCCTTCAACCCCCCTTCCCCCTTCCCCCATCAATTATGGTCCATCCCCTTACTGACAAATATATGATTCTGGTCTTACAATCTGTTTTTACAATCTGGAAGTGTAATACTACGCTTTTGAAAAGGAACTTTTCTTGCAGGTTAAGTCAACATTGGTTGCTCTCACGTATCCAGTTAAAAAGAGTGTCCGTTGTTTCTGACACTTCCTATCCTCCCTTCAGCATTGAGGCTGGAAAAACAGCTGAAAAAGCCTGTTAAAACACAATCATCTTATTTCATATTGAAAAATGTGTTGAGAGGTTAATCAAAAACGTGCGTTGTTTTAACGACTTCTCTCGTGCAGTGAGAACCGAGCCTGTTTAACCTCTCCTTGTATAACGGTATAGCTCTTCAATTTTATCTCACCTACCAGTTTCATTGTAGAGTGATATGTTTAAATTCGCTCGTTTCATTGCATCGATACCAGCCAAACAAGCCTCTTTATTTCGTATCATTCCTTTCTTTATCCCAATCCTCATGTTTTCAACATATCTCTCCACTGCGGCTTTGTGAGTCTTGAGTTTGTTTTCAATATCTCTAACGTCGTTTAGGCTCTTTGGCTTGAGGTGTCGCGTTGCATGGTAGACGCCGTAACCGAGATAGCAAATCTGCCTGTAACAGAATAGATCGGGCCCAAGCATCCATTCTCCCGTGTAATAATTCACGTCGTAAGGCTGTCCAAATACTTGCTTCAAGTAATGTCTTGCTTGCGATAAAGCTTTGCGCTCCCGCGGTTTTAGCTTCTCTTCTGCGATTCCTAGATTGTCGAGATCTTTGAGGAGCTTCCATGCGGTATCTGTGCGGTTCTTGATCACACTAGGCGTCGTATCAAAGGCAATGTACTCACTTCGAACGCGCTCAGCCGCGCCTTTCTGATCAGTTAACTTGCTTAAGTCGGGATCGTAAAAGACATTATGAGAATGGAGCTCATAGTAGGTCTTCTTCAACTTGTCCATAAACTTATCAAAACCAGCTCGCTTTGCTTCGGTAGAATATTCGCAGAAGGTGTTTTTCTTGGTGGATAAGCTGGGTGATGCCTCGCATTTCCCTCTTGATGTCCCAATGGCCATTAGAACTATCCCAACAATTAAGGCAATGACTCCAACGACAAGCACAACAGCTGCTATTTTAAGCTTCTTGCCGTTATCGCCAGTAAATGTGGTCACCATTTTGATGCTTCGCTGTGACCGTGTATGCAATCAGAAATATGTGACGAGAAACCTTTAGCGAGTGAAGATGATATATGAAGAGTATTTCAGTGTTGACAGCGGTTGCGAGGCGGGGTGATAGAGGTCAAGAATCATATATGCATATATGTTCTAATCGACTCTGGTTGGTCGGTTGGTCGGTAAATCATCTTTTTGACCATTGCTCGATCGGAAAAGTTGTGGTCATCAGGATACTCAGTTGTCGGTCGGATGGTAGTTCACGTGTTCGGTTGGTCGGTCGATCTGCTATCGCACGAGGTGACCAAGGTCGACTGAGGCAAATTTCTTGTAAACTGACTAGACTCTTCCACAGTCTCTCGCTCGTCCGTTCCGTCTCCACGCTTAGAGACTGTAACGGTACAATGACCGAAAGGACTTATGGGTCCCGAAAACTTGGACCCGGCATGCTTTGCGAACCAAAATACTTGTCTACAGTCTCTCTCGTTTCAATATTTTCAAGATGGGGGGGAGGAGGGGGGGAGGGAGCGTTGCGTGGCGATCGACCCAAAAAACGGATGCAAAGGAGACTACATGCGTGCTACCGGCTTACAATTGTCGCGGTGGGCAATTCTAATTCAAACGTGCGCAGGTTTAGCGCGCGAATATGAATAGCCTTCATGGAAAACTGACCGAAGAATAGGAAAAACGGTACAGCTGCTTAATACGTTAAGCAAACTGGACATGATAATTTCATCGTACTAAACAAACTCAATTTCAAAAGCATACATTCCCAATGATGTAAATATAAGGACGTCGAGTCGAGTCGACTAAAATCCCACGGAACACTTCCCAAAATATCCGGCAATATTGAAAAGCAATTTCAAAAATTCGTTTAGTTTAAAAAACAACTCAAAATTTTTTTTAGATGTTAGATTATCAATGGAAAACAAAGTTAGGCCTAACTACACTTACGAGATTATGAGGTCAAAAGTGACAAAAGTTTATTTTTTATGTATTTCTAATATGGTCTTTCTTAAAGATTATTTCGGTAATCTTGCTTGGCACTGTAGTTTATCTTCATTTAAATACTTTATTATCGTCTCCCCAACACCTCGCGCAGTCTTTTTTTAAAGGAAACTTTGTTATCTCCGTCGTACGCTGTTGTTCTATTGATATGAATACCCTAATTATTCCACCACGTTTCACTCTATCTATGTCTAATTTGATGCACTAAAACTAATGTTTATTCTGGTAATTACTATCAAACAGCTGCACTGCACGATAGGCTTAGGTCTTAGTCAGGCTCGTCACGATATTGGATTGGAATACTTGCGCGCGAATTAACGCATTCGTATTTCTATCTATCTACGCTCTCTATGACTCTATCTCCGCTTGGGTTCATGTTTATCTCTGTCAAATAGAAACGAAGGAATTCCAAAACAAGGAATTGTTGTCGTCGAAAAATAATTCTTAGACGAAATCCCATTATTATCTTCTTAAAGAATCCTCCATTTTTGAAATATTTAGGTGTTGCGCCTTGAAAAATCCTAATTGTATCAAAATATTATTTTGTTTTGGGAGAAATTCAGGGGTTGTTTAGACCTCGAATGATTTGTGTCACACATGGATATGAAGGGAAGTACGTCATTCACCTCTTAAGTTACATAATGATTGACTTCTATCATTACTGATAATGAAATGACTAAAAGGCTTACCAGTCTCGTTGAAGAGTGATATGTTCAAATAATTTCTGGAGATAGCATCAAAGCCTGCTTTGCACTCATCCACGCTTCGTACCATTCCCTTAATCACCCCAAGCTTCATGTTCGCTACGTACTGACTGATAGTAGAGTTGAAACTTTGAAGCTTTGTTCTGATCAGTTCTACATCCATTAAGTCCAAAGGCTTAAGGTGTAGCATAACGTTGTACAAACTGTAGCTCATGTGGCACACAGGTTGCCAGCAGAATAAATTCGGTCCTAACATCCAATCTCCAGCGTAATAATTCACATCATACGGTTCTCCAAAAACATGCTTTAGGTAGTGTTTTACCTGTTCAATTGCTTTGCGTTCACGTGGCTTCAATTTATCAACTTGTATGGTTTTTCCATCGATTTCTTCTAGGAGTTCCCAGGATACGTCTGTGCGCTCTTTGATACTTTGAGGTGCAGCATCATACGGTTCGAACTCCACCTTGACCCGTTCGAACGATTCCATATCCGTGCCAATATCTGGATCGTACATGACATTATATTTATGATACTTATGATACGTTTTCCTCACCCGGTCGATAAATTCCCCCAAACCGATTCGATTTGCTTCATTTGAGTATCGACAAAACAACTCCGAATCAGAAATAGGCTTCTTAGTGTCAATGCAGGTTGGTTTTTTAACGCTTGCAATCAACGCTATACCTACGATAAGACAAACAACACCAATCACTAAAACGCTTAAAGCCACAACTTTGGTTCGTTTAAGCGAGGTTGACTTCTTTTTGTACGTTACTCCATTATCTTGCAACATCATAGCATCAGCGTCTTCCAGCTTCTTGTCCATTGTGACCTGTGATCGTTAGGGCGCCGATAGAAAAGCTACGAACTCGCCGAAAAACAGGGCCAGATTTTCTTGATCTGTGGTGTCTTTGGGTTTACTTGGAGTGAGTTGAGAGAACCAGGCTCGAATGAATAGTAAAACTGTGGTGTCTTTGAGAGAAGAGATGATAAATCTTCTGTTCTGCGTCTGATACTTTTACGCTTATTAAAGAGTACGTGAGTGAAACTTGATTCTCGCGCTCTTGTGTTTGCCCTCTTTATTTGTTTATCCAACAGGTCACGTCACTGTATTGTCCAAAAAGATATACATAACAAATAGCGCAGCGAGAGAAACCTCTGCAAAACAGCTACGAATATTTATGTAAAAAAACACAAAAGCTTCTACCATCCTCAAGTAGGAATTAGAGAGCGCATTCTTGGTTTGTTCTGGAGCATAACTGCAATTCAGGTTAAACTGAAACCCACTAATTTTTTTAAGAAGAAAGGAATTGCATTCATTAATGTTGTGTCACGACAAGATTGACGTCCGGGCTCTCATGCGATAAACTAAAGATTATAGCGAACCACTGCTGTAATCTTTGAATTGAATTTTATGACTGTTGAGCAGGATAACCTTGGAATGCTAGAACAAAGAAGCGAACTTCCAAGATTAACAACATTATGATTAATTTCGCCGCGATAACAACGGACTAAAAATACTAGTCGTCCTCGATCAATGTAAAATTATTATTATTTGCCGTTATTATTTTAATTTTCATACTTCTTTAGGCCAACAAAAGCTAAGTTTTTTTATAATTAATTTTCGAGCTCTTTATCAAAAATCCTTCATCAAAACAACGAATTTGAATAAGAGTGATGAAACAAAGCATCGCTGAATCTGTTATGCCGCCATTAATGTGGAGAAATGATCTTTCAACTCTTTCTGCTCATCTAGATTAAAGGTCACCTGCAGACTGTGTTAACAATAGTGTACTTCTAGTTTTGCTTTCTGCACATCTAAACACAGTTGTTCTTTGTTGGCTATTCGTAGTACTACAACTTCATTGATGCATTGCGGGCACTGATCAATAGAAAAAGTTTATTATTCGAAATTTGTTTTCTAATTACAATCGTTACTAATAGTAATGTCTATTTATTTATTTATTCTTTCGTCCTCAACCTTTGTCTTTTCTTACAAAAATGGCGAGACTGTCTCGTGGGATCTAAATTATTAGATTAATTATAAAACATTAAAAAATCATTGATAGAATAAATTGAAACAGACGCCATCTTGCAAAGCAACCGCGCCTTAAACAGGCAGCGAACAGATCAGTGGCCTGGGGCAGAGGACCGAACGAGAAAGTAAGACATTACAAGTTTCCAAGCATAGCGTAAGGCTTGGTTACTTGTCAACAATAATCCATCACTTTCATGCAAGGCCTGGTTACTGCTCAGTAGTAGCCTCACTTTCATGCAATGCCTGGTTACTGCTCAGTAGTCGCCTCACTTGCATGCAAGGCCTGATTACTGCTCAGTAGTAGCCTCACTTGCACGCAAGGCCTGGTTACTTCACAAGATGGGGAAACCATTCAAATGTTTCAAATGTCATGAAATCAGATGTATTCATCTCGAATAGGTCTTTCTGGAGAATCGTAAGCC
This sequence comes from Actinia tenebrosa, assembly GCF_029948245.1. Lineage (NCBI taxonomy): Eukaryota > Metazoa > Cnidaria > Anthozoa > Actiniaria > Actiniidae > Actinia > Actinia tenebrosa. Next base: position 25,851,675 of record NW_028292569.1, on the reverse strand, counting down.
CAGTCTACATCATCCACAATGCCTTGCCTCCGTGCAGTTGTGACTGGTTCCTTAGCAACGGGATACAGGACATCTTTACAGCCTTCTCCCTTGCCCATGTTCAGCGTACAATCCACGTACTTGTAGATGCTATCTTTCAAGTAGCTCAGAGGAGACGATCCTTGAGACAGAAGATAAAAGTGAAAATCCTTCAAGTTGAATTTGTCGTTGAGTTTCTGTTTGGCGTAGTCTCGAAGTGACATGATGTGTAGTTGACCAATCATATATGCTGTAGCCTGTCCTGGATCACTCTGGTAACGTGTGACTTCCTTTTGTGCACCATCTGAGGTGTCCCATGCGTACTTTGCGAAGAAGTCCAACGCCTTCTGACGAGAAAAGCCTTTGTAATGAAGTCCCGTATCAACGATCAAACGAAGCGCTCTCCAAATCTAACAAAAAAAGAATAAATACATTTAGGTCTACATTATATTATATTATATTATAATTATATGACTAGCCTTGTTGGTACATTACACACCTGCCATTTCAGCATGCCATATTTCTGGAAGGGTTCGTTGTCATAGGTGTCTGTATCTCTTGCAATCAATGGATTCTCAGCGTACAACCCCCAGCCTTCAGTGAAAGCTGTGTAAGACGTCGATTTATCCAGCCAGCTTATGACGCCGGCACAGGAATCCCGAAAGTGCTCCACTAAACCTTGGACCTATAAAACAATTAGATGATGACGTCACTTTACTACAACTACCATAATCCTTTGCGAATTTTCTCTCTTATTCATAACATTCATCTTTCCCAACAGAATAATAAAACGAGTGTGCTAGGAGCTCTGGTATTGGTCAGTATTATATCAAAATCATCGCATGATAATTAACTCTATGGGCTACCTGTGTGTGATGGCCAGGCCTGGCTTCATGGGCATTAACACTCCATTCCTCAAACTTGGGTCCAGGCCTATCTAGAAAGAACGGTATGTTGTAGTAGGAAGGCCTTGAGCAGTCAGAACTACTTCGACGGTAACTTTGTGCTCCGCTGGAAGGGTTGAGGTTTGGATTCATCTCAACAGGGCAATTTGGAGCTGTATGTTTGTATCCATTGAAGTAAAACATATTAACTGTCTTTGGATCCAACATGCTCATCGCCTAAAACAGGTCAGAATACGCTAGTTAATAGTATTCTTTAGTCAGTACTTCATACATCCTTAGTAAACGTGTTGTAAACACCTGATACACATTTCCTAATTATGTAATGGCTTATTTCTTACGTTTCATAAATACAGAAACATTTTGGTATACTTCGTAAAGCTTTCGTATAGCAGCAGTAAGGGGGACTCGCGATCGATGCCGTATATTTGCGGGTTTAACCCGCGTTATTCCGAACGCGGGTACAGCAGATTTACGGGATTTCCCGCGGTGTGTCCTTACTGCTGCTGTGTTGGGTACCGCAAACGGAGGTTAAAATATTTGTTGGATATACAATGCATGAATGTAAAAAGTTCACCAATGACTTCTGTATAATTTGCCTAAGATCCAAAGTTAACATACCCAAGCCCAAGGGTTTCTGGTGTTGTGGTAAGAAAATGCAAATAGAAGACGACACGTCAGCACAGTGTTACGAATGTGGTAAGAATATTCGTAATGCCGTACCAAATGCTACCAAAGAGCAGTATTACGCCAATGGAGGTCGTACGAAGACCCCATACAAAAGAATAAAATACTTTCGAGACTGGATGAGTCATATCCAAGGTTATCGACCGGTATATTTAGACAACGAAGTAAAGAAGAAAATCGAAGACCATTTAGAAGAGCCAACCCCACAAAGTCTACGGAAAACGTTGAAAAAATTAAAGCTAGGGAAATATTACAAAGCTATTCCCTATCTCTTGTCTGAAATTACCGGTAAGTCTATTCCCGAGGTTTCTGATATGACAAAAGCCGAGTGGATGTTTTGTCGGCTGAATAAGGATATTCCTTATTATCCTGACGTAATCTACGAAATATTTTAGTAGAGTGTACAGAATCCCATTTTCCCGGCAACCACTTTCGGCTACCTTTTTTTTGTGTCCCAAAAGATGTGCAACCGTGTCTAGAAGAGTGTATGGATCGTCACTGCCTTTTTTTGTGTCCCAAAAGAGTGTATGCGTTTCCCGAAAGATGGGAGAGGAACGATTCGTTCCCCTATCGACGCCGTGGTAGCTGCAACAAAGAATGTTGACGTTTAGGTTAAATCTTTGTTAAGTATGTGTGGAAACTATTTCGAAAGTGTCTCAGAATGTTAACAATTAGGTTAAATCTTTGTTAAGGATGCCTGGAAACTACCTACCTGTACAGAATCCCATTTTCCCGGCAACCTTTTCTACTCCCACACGGGTATTCCTGGTAGACACATTTTGCGTAGGAAAAGTATTTTTTTGTGCCCACTGCGCTGGCAGCAAGCACCAGAAATGTCCGTGGTGCGAAATGCCTCTCCATGGTAGCAAGGGCCCCAAAACGAGTCCTCGTAGCAAGGGCGCGGCAAGACACCGGGAAAATCCATAGTAGTAGCCAAAAACCTTCTGCTCCTAGATATAGACATGGACTCCCAAAAGACTATTTCGGTTACATTGCAAGAAATGGGCATACGTGCAAAGAGCAGAGTGTTGGCGCATTTGCTGCTGGACAATGCATGCGACGGGAACTTGCTGCCGGACATATCCAAATGCGACTACCTACGCAACAACGAAGGTACTACCAGTTTGCAGCCGCTGGAAGGATTGCCGCCATTCGTAGACGACATATTCGTATATGGTTTCGTTGCGGAAGAGAATTTGTATGGCAAGAAGCTGCTCTGCAGAAATGCAAAGACAATAGTTGCGCAGATATCTACGGCAGCAACAGTGGCATTTGGTGGGTTTCTGCCCACGAGTATCGTACATACCTGCAAGCAGGGAAAGATCGTAGAAAACATCGCAAAGATAGAAGAGCGCTCCAATGCCAAAGGCAAATGGTATGGAATACACAACACAGATCCTGCTGGATACTTCGTGGCCAAAGTAGACACTTCGGAGCTGCAAATAGAAGATGTCGGGGAAAACGTACGCAAATTCTCCATGGCTTTGTATGGGCAAGGATATGGCATCTACTCCGTGGACTACACACAGGATTTCTCCGGTACTTTGGACAGAGCTGCATTGGTGCGCCGACTGCGGCAAATGGGCTACAAAGAACAAGGAGAAGTTGGTTGGCGCAATGGTACCATTTTGGACAATACGCATGCCGTCGGGAACCATGTTTGTACTTGGATGGAAGACGGAAAGAGAACCAAAATATACAACAAGATAGTGTCGAACTTCGAGGCTGGAGAAGTGCAAAACCCAGTAGGAGCAAAGTTGGCAGAGTACGTGGATTGTCCCAACGACCATTTGCGTAGAACATTCCTACGCCCAGACGTGCAAAAAAGAGGATGCACTAGGGTAGAAATATCCATCTATGGCAAAGATTTCTCCAAATCCCACACCAATGCCATCGCGGAAACACTAGAACCTTTGCAGGACATATTCGTAGTACAGCCGCCAAAGAATATGTGGTTGGCACTTGCGGAACATTTGGACAGGTGCTTGTGTATTTGCTGCGAGGAGACGAAAGAAATATTCCTAGCTTGGTACTGTAATTTGGAAACCAGACGCATAGCCGGAGTGCGAGTTCGTGGCAACGACAAATGGGAACAATGTGTACTTTGGACCATAGCAGAGTTTGGCCTGCGCAAATGCCCCATATTTCGCATAGATGTGCTTGGTATGGAACCTGTGGAAATAGCCCCGCTGCGCTGCTACACAAAAAACTCGCCTACGGTATTGGCGGAGTCCAAATTCCCCACCCGAGTGCATACAAATGCCCCTGCCATTGCCACAATGCTGCCTCCGACGGAACACGTAGAGTGGATATGGCGTACGAAGAAGGCGCAAAGAATAGGAGTAGAAAAGAGTCTCTTCGGAATACTGGAAGTACCTACGGACCGCAGGATCTCCTTCCTATCCAAAAGAAGACGACAGCAGCGCTTGGAAGACATACGGGACGATTTGGAAGGCGACGAGTGGGTAGAAGCCACGCAGAGATACCACGCAGAGCTGTCGGAACAAAAGCAGAACATCCTGCGGCAAAAGGAAGAAGACAGGCGAAAGATAGAGGAGGAATTGCAGAAATACGAAAAGCTGTTGGATAGGATTTCCAAAAGAACAGACAATCTGCGTAGATTGTTCTTTGGAAAAGAAAGCTCGTTTGGTCCAGAGACGCCCAGAGCCAAAGTGCATAGGATGGACCAAATACCCGCAGGAGACTACAAAATACTAGGATATGCGATCCCCAGAGACTTGGATGCTGGCTGGTCGGCAAGGGGGCACCGAGTAGTATTGCGGAGGAATAGAGAAACGTCTGTGGCATGGGCCACGGAAGCCCTATTGGAGGCATTTGCAGCTGGAAAGTTCGAAGCAAACGGCAACATACGCACTGCCATACCAGGAGAAGAAATATTGCTAGAGTGGAAAAATGGCATAGCAACTGTCTTCGTACCGGAAGGACCAGGCTTGGACACATACCACGAGTTGGCCAGAAAAATAGACCACAAAATGCCGCAGAATCCAGGAAAGCTACTGAAAGTCGTAGCGCCACCGAACAAAGAATGCGTGCAGGCGCTGCGCATGCAGCCGGGCGAATACCAATGCTGGCGCTACGCCAAAACCACCTACAGAAAAAAAGAAAGGACAATCCTATTCCTTTCCGAAAAATGCTCGGAATGCGTTTTGGAGGGCTGCACGGTAGAACATGCAACCACTCCGGTATGGGGACACTTTCTGGAGGAGCAGAAAATAGACTGGACGTCTCCACCACCGCTATACTGCAAGATTGGTAGAGAAAAGACCACCAAGGCAAAGAAGAAAGACAGACTGGCGCACGTCTCTACTCCGGAATCCTAGGCCTGCAAAGGGCGTTCGCCTCTACTCCATCTTCGGAATCCTAGAATTTCTCTGCGGCTCCGCTGGATGTCTGTAGTAGACAACTTTGGGTGGTTGCATGCGCGCCCAAACAATGGCAGCTATGCCCAAGACGGCAAATAGTACATTGCCGGCTATTTGCCAGTCTATTTTTGTGGATACTTCCTCTACTTCGTTCTCTATTTCTTCCACGTCTATTTTCTCGAACGAATCTTCTTCCTGCTCCATTTTGGCTAGCAATTCCTCCTTTGCGTCTCGGAGTTCTTCTCTAGCTTTTTGGAGATCGTCCAAGACTATAGCAAAGGAATCCTGCACTTCCAGAAAATGCTTTTGCAGGTCTGTAGTAGGTGGTTTTTCGGGTATTGCTACCTCCAGACCATTCTCTCGCTCTATCCTGCGTATCTTGGGAATACCCACACCATACTTTTTGGCTACCTTTTGCAGCCCTACTCCATTTCGTCGATCTTCCAACAATCCTGCGATTTCTTCCTCGGATAGTATTTTGGGTGTAGCCATATACATATGTAGACAGGGTTTGGGCATGTGGATCCATAGGGGGTATTCCATGGATCCATAGGGGGTATTCCATGGATCCATAGGATATAGACATGTATTTGTACATAGCCATAGGCATAGCCGGCTACATGTTGGGAAAACAGCGCACGATAGAAATCCTTTTGGACGTCCTAGGAGGTTTGTACAGAGCACAGGAGACAATAGGCAACGCACGCATTCCGGGCTACGTAGCAGCACCATTGCGCATAGCCCTTCGACGGTAGCGCCCTGTTTTGGGGCCCTTGCTACCATGGAGAGGCATTTCGCACCACGGACATTTCTGGTGCTTGCTGCCAGCGCAGTGGGCACAAAAAAATACTTTTCCTACGCAAAATGTGTCTACCAGGAATACCCGTGTGGGAGTAGAAAAGGTTGCCGGGAAAATGGGATTCTGTACAGGTAGGTAGTTTCCAGGCATCCTTAACAAAGATTTAACCTAATTGTTAACATTCTGAGACACTTTCGAAATAGTTTCCACACATACTTAACAAAGATTTAACCTAAACGTCAACATTCTTTGTTGCAGCTACCACGGCGTCGATAGGGGAACGAATCGTTCCTCTCCCATCTTTCGGGAAACGCATACACTCTTTTGGGACACAAAAAAAGGCAGTGACGATCCATACACTCTTCTAGACACGGTTGCACATCTTTTGGGACACAAAAAAAAGGTAGCCGAAAGTGGTTGCCGGGAAAATGGGATTCTGTACACTCTACTAAAATATTTCGTAGATTACGTCAGGATAATAAGGAATATCCTTATTCAGCCGACAAAACATCCACTCGGCTTTTGTCATATCAGAAACCTCGGGAATAGACTTACCGGTAATTTCAGACAAGAGATAGGGAATAGCTTTGTAATATTTCCCTAGCTTTAATTTTTTCAACGTTTTCCGTAGACTTTGTGGGGTTGGCTCTTCTAAATGGTCTTCGATTTTCTTCTTTACTTCGTTGTCTAAATATACCGGTCGATAACCTTGGATATGACTCATCCAGTCTCGAAAGTATTTTATTCTTTTGTATGGGGTCTTCGTACGACCTCCATTGGCGTAATACTGCTCTTTGGTAGCATTTGGTACGGCATTACGAATATTCTTACCACATTCGTAACACTGTGCTGACGTGTCGTCTTCTATTTGCATTTTCTTACCACAACACCAGAAACCCTTGGGCTTGGGTATGTTAACTTTGGATCTTAGGCAAATTATACAGAAGTCATTGGTGAACTTTTTACATTCATGCATTGTATATCCAACAAATATTTTAACCTCCGTTTGCGGTACCCAACACAGCAGCAGTAAGGACACACCGCGGGAAATCCCGTAAATCTGCTGTACCCGCGTTCGGAATAACGCGGGTTAAACCCGCAAATATACGGCATCGATCGCGAGTCCCCCTTACTGCTGCTCGTATACTTCTCGTAAGCGTATCGTAAACATCTCGGGAATCTTTCGCATATGTTAAACTCGAGTGTATTTTTAATAAGCAAAATGTTTCCCTATACAAATTCTTCAGTACCGAAAGAGGTAGGTTTACCTTCTGAGCTTCACTAAACCACCTTTGCATCGCAGCCCATCGTTTAGGACAGTATTTTTCAGCATCTTTAAGAGTACTACACAAGTTGTAAGCGTTATCGTCGCTCTCGTTTTGGGGTATCCCGTGTTCGTCGTCAAAGAACATATCTGATTGGTTGAGCCTGATTATGAACTGCTGCTTTGCTGTGTCATTGTCGCTTTGTCCTGTTACGCTGCGAGCGATCTCCAAGACCTGAAGTGGAAAATGATACATGAGAATAGCCTAGTGGGTTAAAATAATGGCTCCCATCCATCAATTTTAACACTTTTCTCACCTCTGGATACAACTGATTGAGCATCTTGTATCCAAGACTATGTACTTGATCAGGTGTCATATCATTTGTCGTAAAGTATGGCATAATCTTCTCGTAAGCTTTCTTCCCGTCCAGTGGCTCGCCTGTTGGTAGTGTCTTTGTCGTAGCTTGACCAGTGCTTGTACCATTGACATAGACATAAGACAATGGAAGACTGGCTAATCCACTCGATATGTTACTGGGAACACAGTGCTGAGAAAATTCAAATTCCAGATACCTAGGGGAAAAGCATAGTTTAAATGGTAACATATGTAAGGAAAAGGATTGGTGAAGGTGATTGGTTAAGATGATAATTTCTCGCAATTTGATAGGCTTCATAAATATTGATCACGTGACTACCTGAATAATTTATGGGCGGGCTCACCAATGTACGTCAACACGTATTCTCTCAAAGTCTCATTGTACGATTTCCCATATTTCGTTTTCCATACATTCATTTCTTCTGTCTTGTTTATTACCAACGAGAGAAACTGGTCGGACAGTACAGCTTGTAAAGAAGGCTCATCGTATACACCTATTAAGGCAAAATGTTCGTCTTTAAAATGAACGGGATAAAAAAGGATTTTTAAAAGGGACCTGTTATTATTTAAGACCTTGAAGGAGGTTGCGAAGGTCGGAAGACTTAGGAAGTGGGGGGATCAGTTCAACTTCACAACCTGACAACTTATCTACCCCCCCCCCCCCCTCCCCCCTCCTCATTCTGTTCTCGGGAGAAAAAAATTAACCGGCCCCTTAGTTGATGTTACTGGAGCTATCCAAGGTCAAATAGGATAGAAGTCCTTCTGTCATCAAAAGAGCGACTCGAAGCCTTTCACACGTGGCGCTAAAAGGAATCAATGATGGTGGCGCGCGGTAACACATGAGCAGTCAAGGCGGGAAAATTCATTCACATCCTGTTGCTGTCAAGTCTTGTTTGGAGACGTCAGTAATCTAATACAAAGCTTATAAGGAACCCTGTGGCAGACTCTGTTGGTGTTATACATCACAAACAGCGTGAAAGATATGACAAAAAAGTACGCTTTTGCTACAAAAATCAAATAACAAAACTACTTTAGCATTATATATGAAAGATAAATCAATTTTTTTCCAAGTTCAGATTGCGAAAGACAAAAATTTGATAATTAAGCGGCTTTGTGCGCGGCTTAATGGGCTTTAAGTGGCAGTCGATAAGTAGTACTCAAATAGTGACTTAGGTTTGTGCATCTATTTGCAGAGCGAGTGTATTGTTATCATCACTATTGACTATTGATAGAAACGGGTTCATTAAAAGTTAATACTTCGAGTTCGAAGGAGGTAAGATCATTGGCTGTGATAAAGAAAGAACACAAACAAACTTTACATTTACTCTAGAACTTCGCACGAACTTCAAGGCTAATTGAAAAAAGTGTCTATAGAAAAACAAATTAAGCATCGCCGAAAAAGTCTGCCATGGTTTGATAATAATAAATGAGTATTTTATTGCATATCATTGAGATAATTGCGTTGAATTTTGATCTGTTTTCAATTACAAGGTCTTTGAGGTCTAATGATACCTACTGAGCATGATGCAAGGATTTGTTGACTTTAAGTCTTTGTAATATTAGAATACACAGGAAACATGCCTTACAACACGAACAAACAAATCATTAGTTTGTAGACTTATAGTTTACCTTTAGGGCCCTTGAGCGAAATCTTGAAGAACATCCGTTTTATTGCATTAAGACCAGCTTTACATTCCTCGGTACTTCGGACCATTCCTGCCTTGACTCCGTACTTAAGGTTTTCCATGTATTGAACAAATGTTTGGTTGAATTCAGCCATCTTGTCTCTCAAAATGGAGATATCATTCAGATCCTTAGGCTTGTGATAACGTAATGTGTATCTCATCTGCGTATCCATACCACAAATGGGTTGCCAACAAAACTGGTTCGGTCCCATCAAGAAATCTCCCGCATAATAGTTCCCATCGTAAGGCACTGCGTAATTAAATTTCAGAAAGTGTTTGACTTGAAATAAAGCTTTCTTTTCTCTAGGTTTGAGATTCAGGACGTTGATTGTTTTGGCGTTGAGTTTGTCAAGTAAAGCGGCAGCTTTGTCAGTGATCTTTTTGATGTTCAGAGGAGAAGGATCGTAAGGTTTGAATGTCTTCTTCACTTCATCTACAGTAACACCATCTTTATACATCACATCTTCAGGATGCATCTCGAAGTAGGAATCTTGGACTTCTTGTAGGAACTTATCGAGGCCTGAACGAACAGCTTCATCTGAGTAGCTACACCTTGCTATGGATCCTGTTCCCTCACTTGCTCCAGAATCAGCGCAGTTTTTACTAGCCTTGTTGCTTTTTGCTACCATAACTATTCCCACAATCAGTAGAATAATCCCTGTTAAAGCTACAAGGCCCGTAATAACGAACACTGTCTTACCACGAGGAAGCTTCATCTTTACCCAGATAGCACACGACACGCCGGCTTCCAGTGGTTATATGAATTTGGCGCTTGGTACGTAAGGGATAGTGTGTGCGACCGGAAGAAAAATGACTCGCAAATGATTGATGATTGACATGTTTATTGGCAGTTAAACAACACAGTACAAACTCTGATCAAAATAACATATTCAAATTTTATTCTCTTTTTATTTGAATTTTTCAGAATTTTATTTTATTTTAATTATTCATTTAGTTTTTTGCCATTTCAATATCTTGGTGATTCCATTACACCGAAATAGTACCAAAACATTACATCAACTAAAGTTTGGGATGGCATAGTAAATACATGTGAGTTTTTTTTAAGACCAAGTTCCATTATTTTGGAACGTTATAGAACGTATATTATTTTGGCTTGTTTACTCACTGTTTAGCGTGACAAGAGTGACCTCTGTTCAAAGACCATATCTATGATATTTGGCATAATCCGTATAGAATAGAATAGAATAAAGGATGATTGAATAGGCTGCATGATACTTTGTATATTTCGTTTACCGCATCATTTTATGGTTTGAAAAATACCCATCTTTTTAAAGTTTGCAAACATCACATGATTTGAAATGGGCAATTGATATTTGAAGGCGACTAGGTCTATTACGCTGCGATTGCATTGCTGGACGGTCCAATGATTGATAGAACACAATGATGCATGAGAATAAAAATAATCTTCGAGAGCTAAAATTTCAATAGCTTGGCTTTTATTGTGTGCTGTAAAGTTAAAGCAGTTATTTCATTGTATTAACATGACATTTACAGACAACGAATACAAGTGTTTTAAAAGTAATTTATAACAGGAAAGGTTTGTAGTTCACCTTGAGTGGAGTTTATATTATTCTGCCTTCATGGCAGAATGATCCTCTTACGTAATCAATATCTATTCACACATTCAATCTTACTGATAATTTACATACTATAAATTTTCATTCACGTCCAAAAGCGTTATAGTTTCAAAGTAAGTTTCTCATAGCGCGCCATGGTCTAAGTCCCATAGGGTATAGCCTTATCTTTCAGTTCAGGTCAACGCGCGCTTGGTTCCAGAGTAAGTTACAAATGGCGTGCCATATGATGTAATAGGGTATAGACGCCTTATGTTTATTCACGTCAACGCGCATTATAGTTTCAGATGATGTATGATAAGAATATACACTTGATTGCAAAAAGGTTGTAGTATACATTTATACATTTATCTAATGAGATGCAAGATATCAAATGAGATGCAAGATTTAAAAAGTAACTTATTTAGTCTTATTTATCTTCTATTGTATCAGAGACACACGATTGCACAAACTCAAATTAAAATAATACTTTCCACAAAATGCTGTTGCTAAGCAGTCGTATTTACGCATGTTTTAAATTCTGCATCTCATTTGATATCTTGCATCTCATTAGATATTTGTATAAACGTATACTACAACCTTTCTGCAATCAAGTGTATATGAAATATATATTTATACTACGGTTGTAATGTATCAAGTTGAGGTGATCCTCGCAGTATATCAAGCAACTTATGCAGCTACACATTGAAAGACTCAAAACAAATTCTCAATTTTGAACGGGATTTGAACCCAGATCATGTTTTAGAGTACCTCACAGCGTACTATCTTTTTACACGGCTAAATGAGGGTTGACTGTTAAGTTGTTATTTTATAGAAGAGATAACTAGCTAAAAACTAGTGAGCTGCGTCGGTGTTTCTAATGACACAGTAATGATAAAAAGGTAAATTATACACAGTGAAAAGATGAAAATACTGATGTTTCGTCGGACGCTAATAATAATAATAATAATAATAATAATAATAATAATAATAAGCTTTATTAATGTGTCAATGATACCTAGTTTACATGTGGGTAAACTAATTGGGAACACCTATCTAACCCTATCTAAGTATTAAAATATATCTAAATGAATTTGCCAAAGACATTTTCAAAGTTCCTCAAAAAGCAACATACGAATAAATTTCTCTAGTCGTCGGAAGGACTAACGTCCGAAACGTCAGTAGGTTTTTTCATCTTTTCACGGTGTATGATTTACCTTTTTATCATTATTGTTATTTTATAGTTAAGTGGTTTTACGAGACGTCGTTAAAAGTAATTTTTTGGCAGAGGTCTTCGTGGAGGATTGTGGGTCCAGTCTACATTACCCACAATGCCTTGCCTCCGTGCAGTTGTGACTGGTTCCTTAGCAACGGGATACAGGACATCTTTACAGCCATCTCCCTTGCCCATGTTCAGCGTACAATCCACGTACTTGTAGATGCTATCTTTCAAGTAGCTCAGGGGAGACGATCCTTGAGACAGAAGATAAAAGTGAAAATCCTTCAAGTTGAATTTGTCGTTGAGTTTCTGTTTGGCGTAGTCTCGAAGTGACATGATGTGTAGCTGACCAATCATATATGCTGTAGCCTGTCCTGGATCACTCTGGTAACGTGTGACTTCCTTTTGTGCACCATCCGAGGTGTCCCATGCGTACTCTGCGAAGAGGTCCAACGCCTTCTGACGAGAAAAACCTTTGTAATGAAGTCCTGTATCAACGATCAAACGAAGCGCTCTCCAAACCTAAGAAATGTGGATTTTTAAAAAATAACATTAGTTAGGCACCTCCCCGACAAATTCAATTCACTCTTTTTACTTTGTATTCATGAAAGGATACGTTTTTAGTTTTCAGCTCTCTAAAAAAACGTTTCTCCTTTTCTACCTTCCTTCTCTCACCCTCCCTCCTTCCTTGGATCCTTTATTCACTTCCTCGCAGTCTATCTACCACTGTCCTTCTCTCTTCTTCTTCTTTTAAAGCCTCATCCCTCAACCCAGGCTCCCTCTCTTCACGTGATACAGCTAAAAGGTTTCCTTATCAAACACACCTGCCATTTCAGCATGCCATATTTTTGGAAGGGTTCGTTCTCATAGGTGTCTGTATCTCTTGCAATCAATGGATTCTCAGCGTACAACCCCCAGCCCTCTTCAAATGCTGTGATCGACAACCAGGAATTTAACCAACCTATCGCGCCTTTACAACTGTCCTGAAAGTGCTCTACAGAACCTTGAACCTATGAAATATTGTAGAGCAATTCAAAGTTGAATGCAAAATTCAAAAAATTTGCGGTATGGATAGGAACTAGATTGCTTAAAGACCTTTGGAGACCTTTGTCTTAAAGTGCCTATAACACATAACTCGAAATTTTCTGATTTTAAATGAAGTAAAAAGTTAAATAGTAAAATATTTTTATATGTTTCGAGTGATGCATCTTGGAGATATCAAGGTTTATACTTCCAATATGTTAATGATGTGATGTCTTAGGAGGCATTATTGAATATACAAAACTTTTCTGGGGCAGTAAAATATCCTGTATATAACTTCATTGTCTTACTTAGGATTTAAGCTGATTTAAAGAAAGGCTCTAGCAAAAAAATCTCATAGTAATCAGTGTTTCAATTTCCATGTGATGGCAGATAAACTTAAGGTATTAGGATACGAAAAATGACGAATTGCCCGAAAAAAAATTTTCTTTTTAATTTTGTAATTTTAAACTTTTATCTTTCATATGTTTGTGAAATTTCTTGCAGTTTTTGATTGGAAAAGCCAAAATTTTGAGAAAAATCGAAATCGTGACTTTATCAAGACCGGAAATGTACCGTCGCTTAATATATGCACATCTGTCATGCTCCTTTGTCATTGTAAAAAGATCCTACATTGCGATCGTCCAGAACACCAGATAATTTGACAAGTGATGACAAAATGGAAGGCACAAGTTGTTTTGGCCAACACCATCGTGGCTCCCTGCAGCTTCCGGCTCCAAACAAAGAAATGCGTTTTTCTCGAATCTTTTTTGCCGCTAAAACCTCAACTTCAAAAAGCTAAAAGGCCCTTGGATTTCATTCGATTTTTTTAAAATTTGGAGAGTTTATAAAGTAACTCATGATCCAAAAAAGGGTGTCTCCGAATTTTGAAATTTAATTTCTTTCCAAAGTTATGACGCTTTTTACTCTAAACAACACTCCAAAAGCGATCGCTGAACTTTGATCAAAAATAGCGAGAGATAGAAAACAGATATCAAAAATTTGGGACACCCTTTTGGAGCTTATTATCTCCTGAGTATGTTAAGACATTTTTCGCAAACATAGCTTAAAATGTACGTGTCCGTTAACGTTTTCACTGAGGCATGGTCAAATTTCGCTTCGAGGACAATAACGTGAACAACAATAAAAAAAATCGTATTTTGAAAATTTCTTCATAAACTATATTTATTCAGCTTTCAGAAAATGTATACTTTGTTTGTGTTATACTATAAAGCCAGCGCGTTATTTAAGTTTGCGCGCATAGTGGTCGTAAACGTATCCTAATACCTTAAATGCCTTCTTTGACGTCATATCATTAACATATTGGGAGTAAAACCCTTGATATCACCCAGAAGCCTCACTCAAACCATATAAAAATAATTTACTATTCAGCTGTTCACTTCATTTGGAATCAATACTGAAAATTTTGAATTAGGTGTCATAGGCACTTTAATCTTCTGTCGCGAAAGTTACGAGAGCCTCAAAAAAAGGATTAAAAATAGGACTTTGGGCTACCTGTGTATGGTGACCAGGCCTGGCTTCATGAGCATTCACACTCCATTCCTCAAACTTGGGTCCAGGTCTATTCTTGAAAAAGGGGATGGAGTAGAGAGCTGGGTTTGTGCAGTTGAGATCACTTTGTTCGTAGGTTTGTGCTGCGCTTGATGGATTAAAATCTGGTACCAGCTTGACTGGGCAGTTTGGTGTGGTGTGTTTGTAACCATTAAAATGGAACATTGCAGTCGTTTTAGGATCCAACATACTCATCGTCTATACGAGGTAAAATTAAACAGTTAAGGTTTCTCGACATTTTTTAATTTATCAATGTCACACTGTGACTGCATTTCCAAGAAGACATTGCACATCTTGGTCATAAATTAAAGTTAATGCAAATACTTCTTATCTATATTCCTGTCATCCTTAGACATCCCATGCAGTATCTTCGTACCTTCTGAGCCTCACTAAACCATCTTTGCATCGCAGCCCATCGTTTAGGACAGTATTTTTCAGCATCTTTAAGAGTACTACACAAGTTGTAAGCGTTATCGTCGCTCTCGTTTTGAGGTATCCCGTGTTCGTCGTCAAAGAACATATCTGATTGGTTGAGCCTGATTATGAACTGCTGCTTTGCTGTGTCATTGTCGCTTTGTCCTGTTACGCTGCGAGCGATCTCCAAGACCTGAAGTGGAAAATGATACATGAGAATAGCCTAGTGGGTTAAAATAATGGCTCCCATCCATCAGTTTTAACACTCTTCTCACCTCTGGATACAACTGATTGAGCATCTTGTATCCAAGACTATGTACTTGATCAGGTGTCATATCCTTTGTCGTAAAGTATGGCATAATCTTCTCGTAAGCTTTCTTCCCGTCCAGTGGCTCGCCTGTTGGTAGTGTCTTTGTCGTAGCTTGACCAGTGCTTGTACCATTGACATAGACATAAGACAATGGAAGACTGGCTAATCCACTCGATATGTTACTGGGAACACAGTGCTGAGAAAATTCAAATTCCAGATACCTGGGGGAAAAGTATAGCACATTCTCTATCTTTCATATTCAAGTCTGGTTTTTGACTTGTGAAGGAATCGGAGTTGGAAGCAGTCAATGCATAATATTGGAAATGAAAACCGCTCGTCATAAGGCGCAAGAAAAAGGAAACCTTCTGACTGCACATCATTTTCCACTCCTTTTTTCTGGTTTTCACTTTGTCATAAGTTGCTTCCAACACCGATTCCATCGCAATCAGAAGTTTGCAACTGAGAACAAAGCTTTAGAGGAAACCGCTCCTTTTCCAGATGCAAATGTAGGCCGGCAAAGCGAAGGAAAATTTAAAGCCTTTATCGGATTAAAACGATTTCTCACATTGTAATTGGTTTATAGCAAGGCCTGGTTTGAGTGTCGATCAAAAATGGCTTATCACGTGTCTACCTGAATAATTTATGGACGGGCTCACCAATGTACGTCAACACGTATTCTCTCAAAGTCTCATTGTACGATTTCCCATATTTCGTTTTCCATGAATTCATCTCTTCTGTCTTGTTTATTACCAATGAGAGAAACTGGTCGGACAGTACAGTTTGTAAAGCCGGCTCATCGTATACACCTGAATTGAATGGCGATAGAACGGGAGTAAATCAAATGTCACGTGACTTTGACAAAATGCAATCGTATACTATAAAAGAATTAACCAATCGTTTTAACGGTTTGGGAATTTGAAATAAATCTTTTTAAAACAATAATATGATGGTTGATGTAGAGCTTGATAAGTGGAAAGATGTGATTGGCTGAAGTGACTTTATACTTAAGCGTTATCATCTGAGACAAGAGAATATGAACTAAGAGAAGGAATCCCCCTATATAGCATTGTAACCATCATGTGCACAGTTTGATGCTATTTTTAGCTTGTAGATATTTTGAGCGAAGAACCTGATTGGTCGATTTCTTGAGGGTAGGCGGCTTCCAGTCTTGCAGTAATAAACAAAGCCTGTGTTTTTGTCGTGGACGTAGCGAAATATAGCGCTTTTCGTGTCCTAAAACGAGGCATTAACGGCAGCATGATTATCGCGTGGGCATGGTAATGAGTTAAAAATAGCATCAATGATTCTAAAAATAGCATCAAAGTGTGCACATGATGGGGCACGAGGATTCTTTCTCTTAGTTCATTTTCTCTTGTCTGAGAAAAAAGCTGTTCAATACTGGCTAGAAAAGGCGATGATAATTATATTCTTGTTCACTGCGGTGGTCGAGATTGGTAGCATTTTCTCTTTGTTAGTAGAGTCAAGAGACTCTTTGGAACCCAGACAAGGTCAATGGCTCCAACTAAATACGATGTATGACCACCATAATACTTTGAGCCATGTACGTAAGCCAATGCCTAGTTTATTTAGAGTGATTTTCACCCGAGAAATACACTTAAGCGTGGACAGAACTAATCGGTACACTCTATTACAGTTTCAGTAGACAAGTATACAAGTATGCAAGACAATGTCGCTTTCCCATCCGTTTCGTTTTAGAACGACAAGCGCGTAAACTCAACACTAATAAGCTCTAGGTGTCTGAATCAAATTCGCTTGCAAAACCCGAAAATCAATAGCTGTTTATATATTTGTGATTTATATAGAGATACACCGTCCAAGCTCTGTTGCCTCGTAACAGCAGGAGTGGGTATAAATATCCCCAAATTCATGCATAATAGTAATTATAAATTTGCGAATGTTAATTATAAGGATAATTTAATAAGGCTATCAGTACCTCTGGGCCCCTTGAGAGCAATCTGGAAGAACTTTCTCTTTATTGCATTAAGACCAGCTTTACATTCCTCGGTACTTCGAACCATTCCTGCCATGACTCCGTACTTAAGGTTTTCCATGTATTGAACAAATGTTTGGTTGAATTCAGCCATCTTGTCTCTCAAAATAGAGATATCATTCAGATCCTTAGGCTTGTGATAACGTAATGTAGAACTCATCTTCGTATCCATATCACAAATGGGTTGCCAACAAAACTGGTTCGGTCCCATCAAGAAATCTCCCGCATAATAGTTCCCATCGTAAGGCACTGCGTAATTGAATTTCAGAAAGTGTTTGACTTGAAATAAAGCTTTCTTTTCTCTGGGTTTGAGATTCAGGATGTTGATTGTTTTGGCGTTGAGTTTGTCAAGTAAAGCGGCAGCTTTGTCAGTGATCTTTTTGATGTTCAGAGGAGAAGGATCGTAAGGCTTGAATGTCTTCTTCACTTCATCTACAGTAACACCATCTTTATACATCACATCTTCAGGATGCATCTCGAAGTAGGAATCTTGGACTTCTTGTAGGAACTTATCGAGGCCTGAGCGAACAGCTTCATCTGAGTAGCTACACTTGGCTGACATGTTTGCATTGTCTAAGCATTTTTTCATTTTAGATTGCACCAGCAATACTATTCCAACCAGGAAAAGAATTGTACCCAAGAAGAACAAGACACCTACAACAACCCAAAGAGGTTTGGTCTTTGGTACCTTCATATTTGTCAGTAAATGAGCCAAACGTGATTTGACTTCAATCAGTAATGAAACCAGCGTGAACCTACCTATGATTTATTAAGCTGTTATTGAAAAATGCAAATACCCTAAGCATGTTCAATAAAGCGAGGATTTTTATAACTAACTACGTCGTGTTTATAATCGATAAATCAAACCAGGAGTTGAGTATGCCGGGAATGATCTCATCTCACACTCCTTAAGGACTTTTATGCAATCTCATGGTAAATTCAAATTCCATATAAATTTATAAAATTTATGAAATTGACATTCTATAATTATTTACATAATAATGAATTTAAGTTAAAATAAAACATGTCACCTTCATCGATCCGGCAAGATGACACCCGACATCATGGAGCCAAAAAGCTTTTTTTGGAGTAGTGAATTTTAAGATGGTTCCGTATTAATGTTTGCATAACATTTATGTTGCTAAGTTATTTAACTACAAAGTAACTGCAATAAATACGCAGTGTCGTCTGAACATGCATTTTTTTATTGCGTGATTTGATTGCACCCGCAATACAATCCCAAAACGAGTAATTATTTGGCCGGCAGAAACGTTGTTGTTTAATGACAATGAGTTACATACAAAGTATTACAAGCTGATGTTTGTTCACAGGGACCTCAATCTTTGATTCTATTTGCCTTTTCATCTTATTCCGATTCCATTTATATTTCTTCCGGCGGAAGTTAAACATCTGCTTTGAGTGTCTATCAAATCCGCACTCCGATTTCCGGTAGACTGAAGCGGATCCAACAAAGACATTGATGTAAAAAAAAACTCATGTTGACTTAGTAAATCCATAGTAACCCCACCATTAAATAGTTACAATAATATTCTTTCCTATTAGCATTTATTATCTTTATTTTATAGCAATAAAAAGAGCAAACGTTTTATCGGAATGGCGGTCATATATGTCATGTATCATTTGGCGGTGATTGACTCAAGTAGATCGTAACATGAGATATCGGTAATTGTCCAACGTTACAACGTATCTAGAGCTGCTATTCGCTGCATGTGGGAGCGTGGCTCGTAGTTTTCTATAATCCGCGTGTAGCATCTCAAAGTCTTGTAATACTTAAGACTGGTTACCGTTGAGCTTCAAGGAATCGTTGCTGTTCCTCGACCAACAAGACTGACTCAAACTAAAGATGAGTGCGACAAAGTACAAGCTTGATATCAGCGAAGCAGAAGTTAAGTCGGCAAGTCCTACTAAGGTAGTGTTGTATGTTTTGTTTGGGATTGGAATTATTCTGATTATTGTTGGGTTAGCGCTTATCATCGTTGGCGCTGTAAAGAAGAGCAAAGAATGTGATTCAAGTAACTTACCATCAACGTCGGTGCCTCCAACCACACCAGCACCCACGCCAGTAAGTCAAGCTAACTTCTCCTCTGAAGCACTAAGAGTTGGATTTCACAAGTTCTTGGAAGAAGTTAAAACGACTTATTACAAGTCGAATCCAAACTCGATCGTTTACAACCCAGATGCAACACCCGTTCTTATCAAAGAGGTATTTTCTCCTTATAAATGTCACCCCAAGGACATCAAGAACCGCACCGATACAGCCAGGGAGCTGTACGGCAGAACCATTAAGATATCTCAAATGGTGGATCCTGCGAAACTCTTTCCTCGCGAGGCTAAAGCCCTCGAGCAGTTGAAACATTTCCTGCAAAGCAACTTTGGAGCTCCGTATGATGAGAATTACTACGCTGGTGATTGGCTTCTGGGCCCTAACTTGTTTTGCTGGCAACCAATTTGCGCCGTTGGCAATGACATTAAATCTCACTTCACTTACAAGTCCAAAGGCTTCAGACCAAAAACCGTCGATGATGTTGAGTTTGTCATAAATCATTTGAAGCAGCTGAACGACTCATTGACACAGTATGTTGAAAACTTGAAGTATGGAATCAAAGCAGGGTATATTAGATCTATCGAAGAATGTAAGGCAGGATTAGGAACCATGAAAAGAAGATTCTTAACAGTAGCACTTCATGGAAAACAAGGTAAGACGATGAATTCTAATGGAGTTCCGCTTTTATTTAGTCAAATATCAAAAAATTAAGTAACCGTTTTGAGTTTGTATGAGGTGGGCTGCTTCATGACTGTCCGAGCCGTGTTCGGGCGTATTTTAAACGAATTGATTGACAGCTTTCATAACTTTTCATCAAATAAAGTTTTAGATTTAGATGGTCATCTGAGGACATTTGCATACCGAACGAATCAGATTTAGCTGGAATCCTATGTCTAAATAAACTACCCATGTTATTGTCGTTCTACTCTAACCGTGGCGGAACACTCGAGTTTTCAAGGTTAGAGGAGAACGACAGGAAATAAGTGTTATATTCAACTGACCTTTAATAGAATTGATTAGGTTATTGATATGCCACAACTACCAGAATCTCCCGCTTCCCCTTGCTCACTTCATTATTTTCCGCGGGTATTTTGTGCAGCAACATTTAGCAACATTTACATTAATATAACATTTACATTAATAGTTTTTTTGAACTAGAATGGAAAATTCGAAATACTAGCTTCTAGCTAGTAGTCAGTATTAGTAAAAAATGAATTTTTGTCTTCAAATAAAGCCATAAACTTTTTTTGGGTTCGTGATATCATAAAATTGGGATTTCAGAGATTTAGAGTAAAAAGGTGATGATTTTTTTTAAGAATAACTAATTATTAATTAATTTATAACTTGTTACTACATAATTAGTTCATAAAACACTTAATATTATTATTATTATTACTATTATTATTATTATTATTATTATTATTATTACTATTATTATTATATATATATTATTATTATTTAAGATATATTTTTATTATAGTATATTTTATTATATATTTTTCTTTTTCTCTTTTTTTTATTATATTATTATAAATAGATATATTTTTTATTGTAGGATATATGAAGAGATAATCTATACGTCGTATATATCTATATAGATACCAAATACATTTTTTTTTTCTTAGTGGAAATTAATGTAGAAGCATTATTATTATTACTGATTGTATCTTAAAGAATTATTATTGTCAATAAAGTTTATCAATTTTTTATTTAAAAAAAACAAAAAAAAAAAAACAAAAAAAAACCTATTAGTATTATTATTATTATTATTATTATTATTATTATTATTCCTTTTGAATGGCGGGAGATGCAAAAGTCTGAGACTTTTAGCTCCTTAGTAAATTAGTTTGTCTTTTTGATATAGTGATATGTAATATATATACAAAGCTGCAGTTGACCTACACGGTACTATATATCAAGGTCAATGCCTTGAAAAAATCTAGCTATTAATTTACGTTCGTGATTGATTGCAATTAAACAATGAATGCATCAAGAGGTCCGCGCTACTGCTGTAAGCGCATGCTCAAGGGGTCAATAAGTGGGATCGTGGGATGTAAAAATTGCTAATATGTTGTTGGTATATTTGATTTGGAATTAGCTTAATGCTACTTAAACTTAAATATTTATCAAAATTGTGCTTGATAAGAAAAATACAATTAAAATATAGCAAATATATACCAAATGCATGTATACAGTATCACATTAGCCAGATCCATACGTCTACTGAGACAAACTAAGGCAAAGTCATATATTAACACAATATCTTATTACGCTATATATTTTTGCGACACGTTGTCTTTGTCAATTTGTTTTAAAAAGCAAAGAAAGTGCCAAGAAAATAAGTGTAGGTGGCTCTCAATTCATATGGCGAAAAGTAGATAATTTTATGAATACCTGTTAAAATATAGATTTCTTTGGATTCAGATCAACACTGAACACAACGAAGGAATTTGTTCACATTTGGGAACAAATGAATGATTTTGCAATGAAATTGCGAAATTAAATACGAAAATGTGTGACCTCCAAAATATCGAGCTTTAGTAGCACATCATGAAAATCTCATGTAATAAAGTACCTCGTACATTTGTTTATTTTTGCAGGAATTCTTAATGCAAGTTTTGTCCGAGACATGAGGAACGCCAAATGGTACGCTGACCTCGAAGGCACAACCAAATCGTCATGGAAACAGAATAAAGGAAAAGAAGTGGAGGAGTCGATCGATGAATCACTTGTCGAGAATGTCGGCCTTCCTCTGTACAATCTTTTACAATATCTCGAGTTGAATCACTCGAGGTACTGCGTCCCCAGTAACGTGTCCAGCGGTCTTGCTAATCTTCCAATAGATTATGTGTACTTCGATGCCAAGAAGACCAACCAAACAACGACCAAAGTACTGCCGTTTGGAGAAAAGCTGAATGGATCTGAAGCCTACAAGAGCATATTGCCTTATTTTACCACTACAAACATGAGTCCTGATGAGATAAATAAGCTTGGTTGGTCCATGTTGGACAAGCTGTATCCAAAAGCCATTGCAATCGCGCGGGAAATCACGGGTGTCAATGACAGTGACCAGGCCGTGACGGATTTCAAAAAGAAGCTATCGAAAATGTTTTTTAATGAGAATCCAATCCCCGACAATGAGACGAATGAGGATGCGGCGATGAAATGTATTGATATGGCGAGCGCTAAGATACACTGTTCTCAAAGATATGCATCGATGCTCAAGTGGTTTGATTATGTAAATGGTAAGAGCTATAATAATGATAATAATAATAATAATAATAATAATAATAATAATAACAACTTTATTAAATGCTTAATTAACATGTTTAGAAGCAATAATCAAAATAATGGTGAAATTCATAAATACGTTGTCAATGTGAACGCGAGTAAAATTGGAGTAAAATGTCTAGGAAATGATTGAGGGATTGGTTCAGTGGCCCATAAGGGACATTCAGCAAGTTATAAGACGAGTTGCTGCAAATATGAAACAAATACAGAATACGAGCTACTCTCTTCGTGGCACTTTTGAATCTTATTTTGAGAACTGTCGCTGAATGAAAAAGTTCTCTCGAAGAAAAAAAAAAAGAAAAGAAAAAGAAAGAAAAAAGGAAGAAAAAAATCTCATCTGTTTACGGTGGAATTCGAAAAAAAAAAAATTCCAAAAAATCGACTCCACTTTGCCATACCCCCGAGACATCCGCAGAGCTGAGGCGGCGTATGGACTTCGGACCTGACGGCGATTAAATCCTTCTGCCCTTGGGTGTACGAATTACGCAAGAAAATGTTCTAGCCGAAGCATCAGGGGAGAGACCAGCCGGCCCCCAGACCATATCGGCTAATCCCTTGCATCTCTGCCACGCACGGAATCGGTTGAAAAAATAATGTTAAAAAGTCTAGTCTATTCGGTGCATTGTTTTCACGGCTATTGTTATGCTGATTAACGTGGAACCGTGGTCCAGTGGGGAAAACTTTGGTTTTAAAAAAACTAAGTCAAGCCCGACTGGGGAGGATTGGCACCTGGATGGGTGACCTAAACATTATACCTACTCAACCTTTTGCTCCTTAGTTGTCTTTTTTGTCGTTGTTGTTGTTGTTTTGTTTTTTTTGTTTCTTTTAATTTTGTTTTTTGTTTTGTTTTTTTCAATTTAAAAATGATTATAACTTTACTTTTTTTGTTCGCAATTTGTCGCAATTTAATCAATTGCTTTGGTTTCCGAGCGGCATACAGGCATGTGCACCTACTCTGCCATGCATTCCTTCGTTTCTGTACACTGAAGAGGAATTGACAACCAAAGACAACCAAATTTGTACAACTGTACAGTTTATATAAGCTAACGAAAATTACTCTTTCTTTTTTTTAGGCGTACTTTCTCTTTTGGCCCCCAAAACCGTGAATATGTTTCATTTTACTGGCGCAAAGCAAAGCACACCAAACTGTCCAGTCCAGGTAGTGGCAAACTTTAATCCAGGAACAGGTTCACAGAGCTACAGCAGCAGTGATCGTTCCTGCTCTCGACCCTGTAGATACAGATTACCGTTCTACTTAAAGGACCATGGTCCCATATACAATGCGTATTCTGTGGCTGCGCACGAAGCAAGGCCTGGGCACCATACTCAGGTATAATATTGAAATAATAACTTAATTTACGGAAATTATATTAAAGTGATCTGTTAGTATCTTTTTAATCAAAACCTGAAACATCCTCTGGGGTGATCCCTGTCAGGGAACGAGAGCGATTGACGAATTATGGAACACTGGAGCGACAGCATGACACGCCGTTCTTTTGACGTATGGATCGTCGTATGGATTGGGCCCTAGCTTGCTGGATTTTGCGGAGGGAAAGCCAGAGACCTCGTAATTTCCTCAAATCAAAAGAGAGACCTAACAAACGCTACTCATTATTACATGAGACTGAAAATGCAATGGGACGCGCAATAGCTAATCTCCTCCATTTTGGCCTTGGCACTACAAGGTCGACACCAGTCTCCTATCGAAGACGAATAATAAATAAACCTCATTCGTCTTGGTGCAATGTTTTCCTATTTCAGACCACGTGCCATTCTCTAGAGTATCATTTCTTTGTTTAACGTTTACCAAATGAATATGCATACAACGAGTCTTATCCACAAGGGAATGACACGTGGTCTAGAATGAGTAAACATTACGCCCCGGCCAAGGTAAAGAGGTTTCTTGATTACGTTTTGACTTGGTATCTTCTGATTTGAAACTAGGTACACAGTTTTGTTGAGTTATTCAGTGATGATCGTGGCGATATCATCAGTTGGTTGAATGGACTTAGTTACTACACGGCTTTCACAGAGGGTTGGGCATTGTACGCTGAGAACCCGCTTATCACAGAAGAGACTGATACCTATGACAACCTCCCTCTACAGAAATATGGCATGTTAAAGTGGCAAATTTGGCGCGCTTTACGTCTAATTGTAGACACTGGACTTCATTACAAAGGTTGTATTTAAAGTGACCCTCTGTATTCCTATCTCAGATCACGTGTCATTTCCTTGAGTATCATCTCTTTGTTCACCAGTAATGTCAGAGTAAATATATTAATGTGGATAAAAGAGTCATTCTCAAGGGAATGTCACGTAATCTAAAATAGGGAAAACTTACACATTTAGACAATAATCTAACGCTTAAGATGAAGCTGAATGGAGTTTAATTTACTGGGCCTCTTTTTTGCTGTAACGGCTTTGCGAAGAAATAAAGTAGAAGTAGAATGGAATACAGCAGTTTTAGTATTGAGCAAAGCCAAATGACATGGATTTTAGCTGACACAAAGCAGATTATAGCAAGGGAAGCGCGCTAGGCCCAAAAATCATTATCTCTTATTTATACTTTTGCGCAACAGGTATGACAAGACATGAAGCTTTGGAATTGTTTGCCAAATACGCCTGGGATAGAACTGATAAAGCCATCAAAGATGTCACGCGTTACCAAAGCGACCCGGGACAAGCCACGGCCTACATGATTGGTCAGCTTGCTATATGGAGCTACCGCAATGCTACCAGTCAGCGGATTGAAGCTCAAGGAAAGACATTCAATGAGAAGGATTTTCATTTCCAGGTGGGGGTGCATGTTTGTGACATGTGCATGATTGCGTGACACGAGAAACAGACACTTACGCGTGACATGTCATGGTTGATTTGTTTACTGTTTCAGGCAATATTCGTTATGTATGAACATTTTCTGAGTTTGGCAAACCAGGTGCATTATGGTCTAGCGTGGGTACAAAGAGCGCTATATACGACATGATGAACAATACTTCTTACCCAACCTAGGCCACACTGCCCCCATGTTTCTATGTTCGCTATTTTAGAAAAGGCCTATGAAAATGTGTGACACGTGACCTGTTGTGTGACACGTGACTTATGTATTGTTCAATTAATTTCACTTCAGGTGCTTTCTCAGGGTTCGTCTCCTCTCAGTTACCTCGAAAGTCATCTAAAGAAGTTTGCTGATTGCACCATTGACCCCAGTACTTCTGGCTGCAATTCTATTCTCAATCCCGATTTCGCTGCAAAGAGAAACAAGCAAACATTAGAGCAAGTGGAGATGCGTTCCTTCACCGATGACGAGGATCAAGACCACGTGTTCTTTGATGGACCCCCTCAGGATCCAAGATTCTTTCGCGAACACTATGACTGACGAGTTACCAGTTTTTGACTGGATCGGAAGATATTAGTTGTGTTTGACAGGACTGAGGGGAAGAATTGGAATAAAAGATAGAAAATTCTGTTTTCGTTTTCGTCCTTTGTTTTAACGTTTTTTCTTTTTCTTTTTTTTTGTCGTTCTTTCAGTTTTTCGTTTCATTATAGTTTTGTTTTTGTCTTCGTCTTTCTTTTTTCTTTTTTTTTTTTTTCGTTTTGTTTTCCTTTTAATTCTTTGGTATTATTCCCGTTTACATTTTGTTCTTCTTTTCGCCCGCCTTCAACTCATCATGTTTCTTAATTCCTTTTTTACGTCAATTAACTTCCTATCGTTCAAATTCCAGCGCTTAAGCAAGTACTTGCAAGTTATGCGTACCACGTGTTCAATCATCATCATCACCACAGTCATTTGCATTATTCTTGTTGCATTGTACTCTCTCACAAACTGCCTGATGAAGAAGCAGAAGAGAATATTACGTAAGACAACTCAAAAAAACTGACGACAAACTAACAGTTTTCTCAGTTTTTCAACCTAAGAGCTAATGGATCTCTCAGATATTTCAAGATGTATGTCTCGCTGCTCCAATGTTTAAAGATAAAAACAGCTTCTTACGAAATACGATCAACCTCGATGTCTTATTAATTCAAGAATCGAACACTTTTACAGATGTGGTTTGTTGATACTTCAGAAGCTGTTCTTTGCATCGATGGGACCTAAAATCGATAAGGTAAGTGAAAAACTTAGTCTAGAATAATAATAATAATAATAATAATAATAATAATAATAAAAAGATGTATTACTTAGAATGCAGAAAGCGGTATTAAGCTGCACAGTGAACATTGCAAGAACATTTAAATTAATCACATCTTAAGGACATTTCAAACATTCCAATTAAACTGCATCTTAAGAACATTAATAATTGGTTTTAAGTGATTGTATATATTATTAATCCTGTCATGCTGGTAGGTTACGAAATTACGCCCTATCTAGCTTACCTAATTAGCATTCAAACGTGTTTACTGCTGATAATAATAACAATAATAGTAATATCCAAGTGTTTGTTTTACTTTGATTCTAATTTGGCCTGGATTTGGAATGGTTTACAGATTAACTTTAAAGACATTGTGTAAATATATCAGGGAATTATGTTATGGTTCTTAGTAATTCCTTGGTAAGATCCCTTCGTAAACACACGACCAGTTAAGGTATATTTGTATAAACGACCTCATCAGCAGAGGTAATTATCAAGGTGAACTTTTGATAAGACCAAAATCAAAATGTAAAACTTGATGATTTGTTATCACGTTGCGCCTGTTTACCTTTGTGAACCATCTGAATGTTAACACTAAAGGCAGCTGACTCAAGAGATACCCAAATTCCCGGGTTTTTTTCTCCCCAAAAAAATATGATTAAATTGGAATAAGTTTATCCTACTTCCCGTTTCCCGTTCTTTCCATTCTCATCCACTTCTGACTCCCTTTTACTCACATTTTTCCCTTGTCATTCCAAATCTCTTTTTAGCACCATTTTCATTTTATTTTCCAAATCTCATTTGCCTTATTACCTTTTATCGTCATTTTATCATCATTTTATTATCATGGAGAACTTTCGACATCTTGGACTGATATGGTCAGCGGTCTTGTGGATTTATTGGCATCTTTTATTGATATGGTCAGCGGTCTTGTGGATTTTCGACGTCTTCGGATTAAAAGGGTCAGCGGTCTTGGGAATTTGCGACATCCCGGATTGATATGTTCAGCGATTTTGCGATCCCAGTCTTTGTATACAAACTGATGCGCACCGTTTAGTTTATCGCGCACATCTTGCCAAAAGGAAAGAGATATGTATCGTATTAAAATTTGGTATTGGAGCCTAAACATTATCGTATTTGGGTTTCTTGTGGTGGGCAAAGATCGCAATCTTTCAACACAGGGAGCCCATTAGAACAAATATCCACCTTTATTCATAATAAGAATAATTTTTCTTCGACAAATAAATATTATTATATTGAAATATTAATTGTGTTTCCGTATATTTTTTTGCCGTCTCGAATATAACTTTCTTTCATACGATTTATCAGTATTTTTTCGTAGCTTGTTTTGTCTCATCACTGAGAGTTATCGCATTCCGTTTCATTTCCTTCAATTTCAATGTTTGAGTTCATATTTTGTTCAAAAACTATCATGTTCTAATAATAATAATAATAATAATAATAATAATAATAATAATAATAATAATAATAACAACAAGATTTAATAATATATAAATTAAAGATATATATTATATAAATTATATAAATATTATCTTCAGTAATAAAAAATTCATTTTAAAACAATGCAAATACTTTTCACGATTTCCAAAACCATTATTAAAACTATGAATTAAATATTCGAATCAATTTGAATTTCTTTTTTTTTAAATCTTTTCGTATTTCGAATAGATGTTTTCATGGCTTTTGTGCTAGCGTACTCCCTTAAATCAGAGGTTTCCGTTGTTCCCGAATGTTAAAGAGTTTCGAGTGTCCTCTATCTAATAACATTTCACATCAACGTCAATTCAATATCTCCAGGAAATAGACCATATAATATCTCCGTTTAAATATAAGTACTAATATACTCCACACAATGACAGCTGAGGTAGTTATTCAAAACCTGAACTTTTCTATTTTCCAAGTTTGTTTCCTCGTACGAAAATGAGACAACGGAACCGCGGTGTTGCCTCGAGTGGTGAAAAGCCGTTAGTGTAACTAAACTATTGAGCAGCGTCTATCGCTTCCTTTTGACAAATTGCCTTAAACACTTTGTTGATGAATTGACTGTGAAGTTTGGGCCTCGGAAGGAAGTAGTGGAAACAATACATGCTGGAGCCACAGTCTCACCTCAAGATGAACTGAATTTCATTTTAATTTCGAGATGCTAAAATGTCAACTATGATCTTCATCTTAATTATTTTAATGCTTTTTTGTCAACATTCCCTGGACCGTCTTTCTATCTTTTCAATATATGTTTCTTTTTTCTTCTTCTTTTTCTTGTTTTTTTTTTTTTTTTTTTTGTCTTAAATTCTCTTGCTTAGAATTTTGAAATTTACTTGTTCTGATAGTTATTCTCGTAGTGTTTTTATCGTCACTCTATGATCTTTTCCTTCTCCTTCTTCTTTTTTTCTTCTTTTTTCTGGTAAGGTAGGTTTTCTTTCTCATTTTACATGCTATTACTACATTGCATTTCTGAGCTAGGTTTTCTGGTCCCACTTTTTAAGATATTTATCACCACAAACCCCCTACAACGAGTAATTTTGATGAGAAATAAATGATTTTAAAACACTTTAAAACTTTTACTCTAACAGTATTTTGTGTTAGCGATCACGCGAGGCGGGTTGTGAGTTCCGCAAATGTTTTTTTTAGGAGAAAAAAACCACTTAAGTTCTTCCGCCATTATTTTGTGTGTTGGTTCGCAGTGGGAACTAAAAACACTATCCATCCTTGCGTGCTTCAAAATGCTTGCTTTTTAGAGAACACACACACACACACATTAATACAATCTAACACTAACTTTTCGTCTTAACTTTACCAAGTTTTTCAAACAAGATGAAGCACATAACATTATAACGGTACCGAAATAAAGTACTTAAAACCCCATTTCAAAATATTTGTACTACATCATTTGTTTTTATGTACTTTTAAAGACTCGCAGCGTGAAACGCCATGTGTTAACTCTCCGATACTTCCTTGAAGCATTTCTCTATTTTCAAAATTTAGATCCTAAAGCTCGTCCGTGTGGGTAACACAAGTATAGCTCCCGGGTACAGCTTTGTTTTTAGTTCCATTAGTAGCAAGAGATAAAGGGTTTCCTATCTCTGGGTATCTCTCGCGTAAAAACACACTGAAATCTTACAGTGAAAATTTATCGAAAGATAATCCGGATGTTATGGCACAACAGTCCGAGAGTTTTTGTTTTTTATATATCTTTTGGTATACATAGCTTTATTTTACTAACAAAAAATTGTTATAACATTTTCTTGTATTTTTAAAGTATGTTTGCGGTTGCGAACTTTTTCTCGTTTATTGGTGTTGTCTGAAGTATTTTTCTACGAGCGCCATTCTTTGTATTTTATCTTTCTCTCTGTTTTGTTTCTTTTCTTGTACTCTCATTTACCATATTCCTTCGGCCAGCCTTTTCACACTAACACAATACCGAAGAAAGTAGATTTTTATTATTCTATTCTTTCCAAGAAGAACGATAGCACAAAGCAAATCAACTCGATGCCATCAAAGCTCCTTTGACAAAATTAGTGAGTCTTAAAAAATACCTCTATTATTGTTTTTTTTTTTTGGAGGACATGAATTAGTGTTTTTGACAAAGGTGATCTTTAAGAAAATCCGATATTCAATTACCTTTACTTTGACTATCTGGAAGTCATATATTCTACAAAAAACTTGAGTACAAACGAAAACAGAATTAGCGACAAAAATTGGCAGACTGAAAAATGAAATCAAATTAATCAAACTTTTGTCGTTCAAAGTGATTTTTCCCCCTCTTCCCTAGAGAGGAAATTTCTCGTTAGTTCTGGAGTTTGAACTTCAAATTCAAGCACTAGATCATATACTACAATTTCCTTCTTTAATTTGGTAATTTGTGAGATATGGGACTAAAATAAATGAGTACTCCAAAATGAAGTTTATTATTTGGACAAGTTCTAGACACCAGTAAAGGGCTTGGAATCCGGACCCGCGTTTATGCAATTAAAACAATTAATATCGAACAATTAATTGACTCTTGTGAAATGTGATTATGACAAAGAAAGCACTGACCTAATGAAGTTGCTAATAGGGGGTAATAAATGAAACGTCAACGAGAGAGTATTGAGTTCTCTAAGTTGATTAGTTTTTGGAGTCTTGGTAAAGGAATATTATTAAGGCTTTTGCCAAGGTTTTTTTCGAGGACATTTCAAGGTAATTACATAAAGGTTCATTTGACTTAAAATTAGTGAAAATAAACGAGAGTTTAATACACTTGAAACTTGAATAAATTTTAATTTAACTTTTTAGAGCTTTGAAATATGAGTAAATAGTAAAAGGGGAAAAATGTCTAAAAATCAAATAAAAACGAAAAAAAGATTTAAATGTACTTACTGAATTGAAAAAATATTGAAATTTTTTAAAAATTATTTATGTTCTTTTGGAATATGAAGAAAAACAAATAAATTAATAAAAACAACAAAAATATTTTAAAACGTTTTCAAAAGTATGCGATTCCATCTGAATGGAACGACTTTAAAAGAAGTCTTCGGGATCTTTCCTTTGCATACTAATAATTTATAATTTTGCACGTGAATCGATTTATAATTTTTGCAACTTTCCTAAATTATGATTATTCAAAGCTTTTGTCTCTTTTCTTTCTCAACAAAAATCACGATTTTTTACATTACATTTCTCTGTTAATACGTCTCATGAAAGTCTTTTTCTTATTGGCTTGAGTCGTAGGCGACCATTTTATTTTTATAAAGATTTTTCATTTTCTGTCTTGTTTTTCTCAATGACCTACGCCGGCTGATATTTATTTATGTCTGTAGAGAGGCGACCACGAGTGAGGCAAGAACAGATCTTATGTTCTTAACAACAAGAATAATGCATAACAAATTATATAAGATCGAATCGGATAATATCTCTCGTAGAAATATTTTGACTGATCTTGGAAATATTAATAAGATTATGACCTTCATGTAATTGGTCAGACCACGACTGGTCACTGATGCGTGTAACTGAAAATGTCATTCATTTTACGCAAGAAAAAAAATCCCTGAAAATTCGGAATATTTACTTTTTTCTGGCGATGAAACCAAAAGATGAATCACGTTATTTGAAGTTTGAGTGTGGAGAGGCAATGTCTGATTTCTGTTATAGTGCGATGACTGAGTTGAAATTGGGTGAGAAAATGGGAAAAAATAACGCGCTTTTGAACAAAAGTAAAGTGCAAGATAATGCGTTTGGTGTGAAGTGCTGTCGATTTCTTTATCTATCCGTCTCCAGCCAAGAGACAGCAAGACGATTATACAAATGTCTGTAAAAATGGAAAGAGTTATCGGGGTTGACAGTTTTGTAGTTGACCGACACAACAGGAGATTTATTAGCTTACAATACTGTGATCAACACGACAACACGCTTAAAAACAAAGCATTACTTAAACTAAAACACCACCACATATTGTTAGCTTTCTTTTTCTTACAAGAAAAGAAATGCGTGATGTTTGTTCTACTTTAGCCCTAAATATTCGTCTGAGAAAGCATTTAGGATACTAGAAGTGATGAAAACAGAATTGCTAAAGCCGATCAAGAGTAGTTTGCGGTTTCTCGCCCACATTTCACGGCTAAGACTTTATTTTTCAACCATTTATTCGTCTCAGACATATCGTCGGGGCGAGTAATTGTTCTAAATGTGAGTTAAAATACCATTTCATTTATTGAGGGCCTTGGTTTTTAAAGTAAATGAGCTACACACTCCATTTTTCATTGTGGTTTGTCAAAAATTAAATATTCGCAAATTTTTGCAGTAAAAAATGCACTGGCTATTACGTGTGAAAATATTTTGGTTGCACGAAAAATTAGACTTAAGTGCGTCTTCCATTTTTGACAAGGTTTCCGACATTAAAAATGTTCATGAAAGTTCATTTTGTCGCCTTTGAGAAAAAGAAAAGTCTTTTTTCCCACAGTTTTATCCAGGTTTTAAAAAAGATTCGCAGAATGTTTGACTTCAGTGTACTCACTTTTTTTCGGTTGAACATCCGGGACCTTTGGAGCGCGTGAAAAAATGTGGCAGCCGCTTCAAGACCAAACTCGAATTAAACATACTTCAAAAGTAGCTCTGGTTTTTATTCGGAATGAAAAGGACTGTAACTTGATATAAATCTCTAGTATTCCGGAATGATAGATTGCAATGTACAGGTTCAAATTGTACAATGATTATAGATAATAAAGTTATTTCATAAAATCAAATCAATGGAAGTTTTAGAGTGAGTTATCGTAGCGATCAAGCTAGTAACTGATGAACGACACTAATCATGGCCTTTAATTTTCACCTTAATCATTTCGTTGGAACTTCATGTGCAAAGACTCTAGGAGAGGATGAATCAAATTGAGCGGTGAGTGTGAGTCTATATCAGTAATTACGATCCTAAATAAAATTATCGCTTTTTACATTTTTATCTCGTTTTTGATAGACTAAAATGAAGATTTTTTTGTATTAGTGGAACAAAAGCACAGCACGACATATAACAATGATTCAGTCGCAGTTAAGTCTTAATGTTTATTAGGTAGATCATTTTATAGATTTTATGTTGAACTCTTGTAGATTTCGTATTAATTCTTGAAAAATTGAAATAAGAAAATAAGAGAATAGAATGGTAATAAAAGTATGCTGTCCGCTAAGTAATTTTTATCTATTTTATTTTTATTTTATTTATTTTTTGCTAGCTTTTGCTGTTGCTTTCGTTGGTTTTTCTTTCATTTTCTATTTTATGTTTATTGGGCGTGTCATATCGGTAGTAGTAGCTAGTAGTAGTAGTAGGCAGCAGAGCAGCAGCAGCAGCAAAAGCAGTAGTAGTATTAAAAATAACAGCCAGTAAACACAGCAGCAGCACGAGCAATAAAGATAGCAGCAGAAGTACGGTAGCAGCAGCAATACCACCACCAGCAAAAGGAGAAGTAGCAGTAGCAGTGCACAATCAGCACTTCATAATACTCCGTTTTCTAGCTTAATTTCATAAATTTATCGCATTATTTTTGAAAAATTAAGTTGCAAAGCTTCTAATTATATAAATTCACTGTCATACTCCATTTTTGTCATCCTTTTATAACATTTATTTCGATAAAAATAGGAGTGCAGAAAGTTAGAAAAGAAAGAGAAAAAAGGGAGAAAGCTGAGAGAGCTCAGTGAAGACCAATTTTTTGTAAAGAAGGTCCCGTTAGTTTCCGGCACGCACTAACACACAACACCGATGATTTTATTTCTCTTTTTTGCGATGATGTTTGTATTTGATGTGTTCTTTTGAAATCAAAAGACCAGTTTTTTTAGAAGTCAGCAAAATTTTACTGTTTTTACATTGAATTTCTTCGTGATAATTTTTATAAAACATTACAGATATTAGAAACACTGGTCAAAACCGCTGACTACCGACCGACAGGAAAACTATGTACCCACTTTATAATGTTAATTACTTGCTAGGAAGCCAAAGAGCCAAAGGGAAGTCTGTTAGGTTAAAAAGAACCATGTTATAATACAAATTTCTTTTTGCGCATTAAAACAATAAATAAGAGAATAAAATAAAAGAATAAATAAATATCATGTGACTTTCAAGATAATGAAATATATTTTCATCTAAAACAGAAAAATAATTTTAACTCGGTAAAATGTTCACCAAAGAAATACTTAAAAAGCTTAACTTTTAAAGCGAATTAAAAGAAAAAAATACAATATTTTGGTATCAACAAAACAATGGAAACATAACTTCAAATATCATTTATTTCTACGCTAAAATAGCTTTAATTTTTTTGGGAAAAGAATTGCAAAATTCAAAAAATATGATGACTAATGAATGTTTCTTAATCTGTAATAGTATTTGCACACTGTCATTGTCTATTTAGTCATAACGCTCTATTTTCTAAACAAGGTATTTGTGGCAAAGCATTACATTACAAAATATTAATTTAGCGCCACGGTTGTCCAGAAAAAATCTTCAACCAGTCTTTAGTCGTCAAATAAGGGTAAAGCAAATGATAAGTAGCTTAAGTTTTTCCTTATATATCTACCCAATCTTTGGGTATTCAATTAGGGTTCATTTGTATTGATCCGCAAAGAGCTCTCAACTTCTCTTTTCCATTCGATAATTTAATATTCTTATTTAGAGTTGTGAATTCTGGACAATTCACCTAACGAGAAGAGAAGAGTTATTCCTTCCGTAAGATTTGACCCGATCATTTTAGATTCAATAAACTAAAAAATCGGCTAAGTAATTCCGTCTTGACATCGGCTCTGGACGAAGCGGGCAGGCGCGTCTTCGGAAAAGTGATTTTGGCGCGAAAACATATTTTTCCTTTCCTTCGATTTTCAGCAAGTTGTGAAGAAAACCAGAAGATTGAACAACGATGGAGTCTCTTTGTAAGTATTCTTTTCCTTTCTTTTATTTAAGACTAAACTAAGACAATACCTATCATTTTAACTCCTATAAAGTTATATTAAATTCTCAATAAATGAGTAATTTTTCTTTAAGCTTTGATAACTGAAAATTTGATTGTTTGAACGCTTTATCTAAAGATCGCCTCATTTGTAGAATAGAATCACTGGAAGATTGCTTGAGTACTCTCATTTGAATTAGAGCTTCTTAGGCGATAACTTGTTGTAAATGTAGTTTGTTTTTAAATTGAAACAGTTACCGTCCTAGTTTGTAAACACAAATCTGTCCTCATTCTTAAATATCTTACAATTGTCGTCGCTAAAGCAGAGATACTTGAAAGAGAGTCGTATTTAAATTTTAAAAGATATACTGATTACACAAAGTGAATTTACTAAAATAGAGCGATCTGGTTTTATAAACTCTGTACAAAACTCCCGCTGTTATGGCATTACGTTAATGGTAGACAACTCACTGACTTTCCAGGGTCGTTTCGACTTAAAAATAACAAAGACAACTCAATGTAAAGGGGGAATGAATGGAAGGTTCTTCCGTAACTTGCAGTTTTTGCTCCCAGTCAAAAAGGAAATAAAGAAGAAAAACTGAAAAAAATAGATATAAATATAACGAATTATTTTTTTAAATTATTTTTATCATCATTTGAAGAAAATTATTTTTCACAATTTTATATGAATTTAGATTACTTTCGAAAAAAGGATCATCGCAACGCACATTCTTTTACTTTATTTAAATGTTGTACGAACGTGAGAAGTATTGCCGAAAGTTCTTAATTTGCTTTTCGTGGTATTTTTGACCCAAAAAAATTACTACATTCAGTGTTTTATAATTTTGGGAGTTGAATTTTTAATTGCATTTAAAACGTAGTTAAAAAATACTTTGACCATCACACATCATATCATTTGGTAACCTAAAATAGTGTATACGGGATTTTGATATTTGTTACGTAGAACAAGTAAGTGTTTCACTAAGATTACCACGTAATCCTGAGGAATTTTGCTTTTGAAAAAGTTCAAAATTTTCAAAATCTATTCATCAAATATCAATTTTCTTAGAGAAGAAATGTGTTTATATTATCAACTCTGAGATCTAAGAAATGAAATCTCCCAAGCTTGGACATCATATCAATCTAAAAACGAAGTACAAGCATGCATTTTGATTACCGACAAAATGGAAAGCTCATGATAAAGTACCCTTGTTTTTCACCTGGCATACACTTAACGAACTCCATATCCACTAGATTTCGAAATTAAAAAATACCAAAGATACCACAAGCAGATGGTAAACGAGTTTATTTACATTTTGCGCAGCATCATATCGCGTTGAGAAAGTGAAAACACTTAAAAATAAGAATTTTCCTGAATAAAAGGGCATTAGATTCCAATCGCTTTTAAAAGCAATGCCTTGTGTTGCATTCTTGGAAGTCAAAATCCTTTTCTCTTCAAAAACAAAAGATTTGAATGAGAATTGTATAGATGTAACCAGCAAGCAAGAAATCGAGGCAGTTGAAGTACTTCTTGCTGTGAGGTTGGTTCAAACGTTTTATAACAAACAGAGTATAATAAAAGAAAAGCTAATTTAAGGTCAAAAGCTGTAATCATATGAAATGAAAAATAAGTGTGTTTTTATCCTGGCCTATCGCTTCGCACAAAACTTAACAAGACATGAAATGGAGACTAAAAAACCCACAGAAAATCGACCTCCGTTTGACTACACACAGGAGTATATTTTCAGTCGTATTTTATAAGACTTTGCTGAGCTTTTCGTCTTCTTGCATAAATTACGCACACATTACATGAGAGCGTTTGAGTAGCACACCTGCAAGACGTGAGATATCTATCATGCTGTGTGCAGTTCGTTTCTTTATTGTAATTATGTTCAGTAGTAATTCTCTTCCACGGTGTAATCTAACCTTCGAAGCCTTAGAAATGCGTCTTTATAATGTATCTTCTTTTTGGAGTGGCTTACTTCGATGAATTAAGTCCACACAATACTAGAAATCTATCTTAAGTACTTCCATAATCATAAAAATGCCCTTTCTGAGATCAAGTTACTTTTCTTTCTTAAAGAGTTGTATAAACAGAAATTCGTAGAGACAAAACTGAGGAAAGTCTGAGCTGGTTTTTAAACATTTTATCCATCATATCACAGTTCTATCAACCCTTTGTAAGTCGTAGGGAATCTTCCCCGGAGTATAAGAGTGGGTGTGTACACTGTTACGAAATTTTGAAAAAAGAACTGAATTCCAACTTTAAAATCTCACTTCACTTCTTTCTTCCTATACAATCAAGAATTCCATTGATTCGTTCGCTTATGACCAAATTCAATAATTCTCCAATGCGTAAGATTACAGCGTCAGAATTTGAGTTTGCGTGCTTCTTCTAAACGTCGCCAACCGAAAGATTCGCAGTCAGTGCAGCAGGTGACTGGATGAAAGAGATAACGAAGTACATTGTAGCAAAATCCTTCCTCGGTTCCGCTAAAGAAAGCTGTTATCTCCAACATGTCTGTATCCATATGTTTTCCAGTTAAACTCAGAGAAATCCAGATGTTTTAGATCAAAGCAAATCCATAAAACGGCACTGGAATTCAGATCTAAGTTGAGTTTTCATATTCATCCATCCGTAGCTGGTTCAGTCCACATGGAATTTACTTCCTAATAATCGTTAGTTAGTTCGATATCAGAACAATAGTAGGGTCTTTAGTTTCCAAGGTCGTAGACGACTATAGAGAGGATTAATGATTGTATTTGGACATAGCGCAACGCAGCCCAAAATAACGATTAAAACGCTTGATTCTCTGACCATATATTAATATATGACATGACAAGTCGAGGAAAAGAGAAATTGCGAATATAAAAAAAGGAATTAGCGAAGAATAGGATGCAGTTTAGTAATGTCCGTGATAACCTCTAAAGTCTATTTAGTTCGTTTAGATATACTATAGGGTATTTTACTAACTCTAATAGAGCACAGATTGGGATAATAGGTATCACATTGCCAAGTTGTAAATCACTACTTTTAGTCGCTTTGTGTTCGTTAGGAAAGACCTGATTCCCTATACTCAATGACAATGATAATCTACTAGTAAAGGCGAGACCAATAGTCTAAGACTACCTAGTTTTCCCGACCATCTTTCGTATCCAAATTCTCTTAAACGTTTTTTATGACTTTTGTTATATTTCGGTATTTTTGCTTTCCAACTTGGGTTCTATATTCATCAGACAATTGAGCTCAAAAATCCTCAACTCAGAATTAAATACATGTTTGAAAATTAGAATCATTTAGTTTCATTAAACCTTTATTTCTAGAGAGACATTTAGACATTGGTCTTAGCCTCAGAAAGAGAAATTACGATACAGGACTCAAACAACTTGATGTTAGTTGTCTAGCACTGAAGGGGTATACCAACTGTCTTGGTTAAAGAAGCGCTATGTTTTCAGTAACTCGAGAAAAATTGAAACAAATTTAATGTTTTGTGCCTTCTTAGTTTTTCGCGTTTCGGCTCCAGCTCTGTATGAAATCTAAATTTGCTAACAGAGTTTTTGGAATTGATTTCACAATAGATTTGCAGGTAATTTGCGGGCGAATATTTGGTTCACTAAACGCTATTGTGGACAAGAAATAGATCATAACATTCAATAGCAATACCTTTCATATTAAAAATAATATCACAACTCCAACCATAATTTTTACCTATATTTCATTATTCTCATAAGTTTCTTGCTGAGATAAAGTAGACATTCCAACAGAGAAGTGAATTTGTAATATTTTTCTCTCTTTAGTTTTTCCTTTTAAAATTTATCATCACTGATATTCCAACTACTATCAAAGTTTTTTATTCGTTTTTTTAATTATAAACATTTTTAAAAGATCAGAATAGCCGTTTCCAGAATCTAAACCAAAGCTACTTTTTTAAACGCACCCTATTGAATTGATTGATTACTCTTAATGTGTACAGCTTATTTGAGTTAGGTAGGGATTGTTTGTCTTTCTTAGGTAGAAACATGGTGGAATTGTTATACTTATCTAAGACAACTAACGAAAGATAGAATTCCAATACCCAACTCGACAATTACCATATTTCGAGTTCCTACTTTAGATCGTTTAAACCCATTTTGTCAGTGTTTTCTCGAGTTAATTATATTCAACCGATAATATTTATCAGTGCTAAGTACATACAAAATTCAGGTCTATGAAAACAACGAGTACAATGAAGACACGTTTCTAAAAGGTGACAGAAAAAGAAACCTTAGCGGCGCCACTGTATTTAAAGAGTATTCTCGGCTCGTTGGCTACCTCTCTAGACTTTATGGATAACCTAGTAGTGTACGTCATGGTAAGAATTACAAAGGAACCACCGTAATCTCATTCCAATATCATTGTTTTTTCTATACTTTTGTGTCAACAATAGGTCCTCAGGTTTGTTTGCAAAGTCCAAGATATGAGTCTTGGTCAACAAAATGTCGTCGGTAAGGTGATTCGATGATTTGTTGAATGTGAAAGAAGGGTAAAAATAACACATAGTTGATGAACTCTGCGTTACTTTTTTTACAGCAGCAGAACTGTCAATTAACTCAATTGAATTCACTAATATCAATTTCTCGTCAGTTAGGCTCAACTTGGAAATTAGCTAGCTCTCGAAAGAGATCGCGCGTACTAACATACTCGTGTATATACTCTTTAATGTTTTACAATTCTTAATTATTGTACAAGATTCACTTCTCGTCTCCTCCATAAAGGCAGCGTGTGATCTCTTGAGGGTCTTTGATCTGTTTCATTAAAGTCGTCCGCACACACGCGGTAGCATTATCGTCATTGTAAAGCAAGATAATCGTCATTTATAAATTTAGAAATAATTAATTATTGATTAGTTCGAGCAGCTACACGTACAGCAGGATAATGAGATTCCTTGCGAATCAATGGAAGCGGTCATAACACCTTCGGGCTAGAGAATACTCAGAAAAGACGGCCTTGTTCATAATTAAAAAGTAGGGCCTGAGATAGCGAGGGGTTGATTACATTGCTATAAAGACTGAAATAATTACTGAAACTTGCCTCTTCTTGTACTGGCAAAGAACGCACGTTTTAGTTCTGAAAAGCACTCAAGAAGAAATAAAAATGTTCTCTTATCTGCGCGCGGGTTTTAGTTGGTGTTCAATATTTATTTCTGAGGGTTCGCAGATCCAAAATCCTACCCACATTGCGGTAGACAATGTCAAATTTACCTCTCAAAATCAGACAATTAGAGAGACTGGTGGTTGAACATACTCTGTGAGCGATTACGCTGAAGGTTTGAATGAAAACCCCTTCAGTGATTGTTTTTTTGAAAATCACGAAATTTTGCAAAAACTAATATAAGGGAAGTCTATTTTTCCGTATTTTTGTCTCGAAGTAAATTAGCCTTGTGTTTTCATAAGGTAGAACTTATCGAAAAGAATAAAAAGACAAATTGGTTTTCTAAAGGTTCATTTGCAAAATTATTAAAAGGAATTCTCATCTCTCTTTAGCAAAAAAGCAATGAAACATCTCTTAACCTGGTTTACAATTGAACAATACTAAAAGTCAAATAACTGAGAAGTATTATTCTTTAGGTCGTGTACTTTTCGTAAAATTCATAAACTCGTTATATGGAGTACAAAATACTAGTGAATATAACTAACAATGCTTAATTCTACAATTTAGACAATTTGATTAATTTGAAGCTAATCATTCACAGGGGGTCGACCGCAGCTGCCCCAAGACTCCCAAATCTCTCTTTATAACTCTACTGTCATAATATTAAAGAAACCTGTACAATAATCCGTTGTGAAAGTTTACACAAGGATTTCCTTCCATTTCCCTTAGTGTGCGCAACTCATTGGTATCTTTTAAGTCTTTCATTGCGCCTATTAAAACTTTTCTAAGGGCTACGAAAACGTCTCTTTGTGGTTACGAGAGGGAATTCAAGAACTAACAGGAAGAGAGCCAGAGAGTGAGAGAAATGAAAATATTCATGCCTCGAGGCTGCGGGGAAACCAAGAAGGACGAATGACGGATTGCCTTGTCTTGTAAATACATTGCAATCCCCAAAACCACAATCTTTCCTGAACCTCATGCATAGTTATAGTACACTTCTAATTGTGCGGTGAAAAAAAGATCCCCAAGTTTATATGTTCTGTCGTTTAGAAGAAGATTATATCTTTTGTGTTCTATTCGACTAACTATGTTGGGCTTCAATAAGTTTACAGACAAGCATTGAATGAAACGATTAGAATACGGGAAAAAAAATCAAAAGTTAGTCTTGACAGGTCACGGTTATTATCTTACAACTAAATGAAAATGTTAGTTTTCCGATAGAACAATAGAAAAAAATTAAACATTTCTTGGGCTAATTAGCCAAGTGGGACAATAAGTTGAAGCACTGTAGGAAAAACACAAAGAATTGGTTCTTAAATTATCCAGTGTCATAGCTCACTGCGCACACGAGAACCTGCTATTGTAGTGCTCTGTGTCTGCTCAAAACATAATTGTTATCACAAAAGGCCTCGCGTGCCTTCATTCAAAGAGAAGGAGGCAACTCAAGAAGGGGAAGCTTTAGGTTTCCCAGCAATCAAAGAACTTCTAATTTCTAATATTTGTCTCTGGTAGTGTTTGAATAAGAAAATAAAGTGCTATTAGTTTGTCGTCGGTTTGTCGTATTTGAAACGTCCATTTTGGGCCCCAGATCAGCCTCGTATTGGTGTCAAAAAGCGCTATCGATTTAATACATGATTAATATATTATTAATGATGCTAATGAAGGTTCAGTTTGGTTTAATCATGGCCTATTTGACCAATTATTTGGAAGCCAAAATACTTCTTCTCAAACAAATGCTTATTAATTAACAAGAATTGCAGTTAGTACAACATAGTATACACCTGAGCTGAGCTATCTTAGAGATTTACTCCGCAGGCTACTTCCATCTTCGCAAAAACCAAGACACACTTTGATTGCATACTTCGTCCTACTGGCCCCAGCTCGGAGGGAGAGGAATAATAGGGAGAACACATGATCTGCAATGCTCTCATGTTCAATTAGAGCAATTAAATATTAATATAGAGTGATTTGCTTACATGCTTTTTGATCCGGCATTGACACCTGACATAATTTTATTAGAAAATAGCACCAAGTCGCGCTCTGATTGGCTCGAGCGGCCTATAGACATTAAATCCGGAGTAATAAGCACTTCCACAAAGAGGACCGAAATTGTGGCTGGATCAGAAGATTAGTTATGGAGCTCTCGAACAGTACACACCGTCCAGCTAGAAACTCCAACTTAGATTCCCATGAAGACAATTCCTCCAATTCTCTTTTGGAGCTTGTGCCAAGCTTAGAGCATTCTATTGTTGGTATTCTCAACCACAACGGAGAGTTAAATGATCACAATACTGGTAATATCTTGTTAGAGTAACAAATTGTAAATTGAAGACATTTTTACCCTGATCAGTCACATTAACTTGGAGTTA
Source organism: Actinia tenebrosa (assembly GCF_029948245.1). Classification (NCBI taxonomy): domain Eukaryota; kingdom Metazoa; phylum Cnidaria; class Anthozoa; order Actiniaria; family Actiniidae; genus Actinia; species Actinia tenebrosa. The sequence goes on along the minus strand of NW_028292569.1, from coordinate 25,809,041 downwards.
TAAAATAAATTTTTCTAATGATATAGATGGTTATAAGTTCTAATTGAGATCATGGTTTATTCTTCGCAGATAATTCCAAGACTGTCATCGTTGAAGGAAAGAGGTCCCCGACTGAGTCTCAAAAGAAGACAAACCTTGATACACCTGATTTAGAAGATGATCGTAAATCTACTGACAGCCAGGCAGTAAAACAGAAACGACACCGAACAAGATTCACCCCGGCTCAACTGAATGAACTTGAAAGGTGTTTCGCGAGGACGCATTATCCCGACGTTTTCATGCGCGAGGAACTAGCTGCTCGGATCGGGCTAACAGAATCCAGGGTCCAGGTATGTTCCCTTCTTAAACTGTTGACTGAAAATCTTTAAAGAGCTTCCTAAATGAGAAAAAAATAGACTTCAAGCTATCGTGTATTTTAATTAGGTTGATGTAACGGTTCGGCGAGTATGATTTTCGGTGCTCTAGGATTTTTTTGTTATTTTTACTTTCTCGTAACTTTTTGCACTATCTCAGCTGCCATGTTTGTAACTCTTTGACAACATCCTCCTAAGTTAGAGTTGCGAGTATCTGATTTCTTATAAACGATAAAATCGCGAATACCATCAGCACATTTTCCGGTTTTAATAGTATATTTGTATACTTTACTCTTTAATCGCTTTCACACCACAGAAAAGAAATTTGTACATATGCTTCGCTGTTAAATTGTATTTATTTGGACATTAGGAAAAGGGACTTCAAAAGCGAGCCACTTAAGAAGATTTTAAGCGAGTAGGGCCGAACAATTTATTATTTTATCAGCAATACACAACAAGAGCTGGCTTTGTCGCCTTAATTTAGTCTTTGTTTTGAGAAGCGATTTTGCCGGCAGCCTTAGAAGGGACGCCAATCGACTCAGTTTTCACTTTTGAAGGTACTTAATCATTTATAAATGAACTTTTCTCTCTTTTCTATGATTGATCAAAGAATTGAGGTCTTTATATTGTTAAGGAGTAACTTTAGAGGTCGTCGGAAAACATCTTCTGTCACGATCCTCGCAAACCGTTGTCCTCGTATTTTTTGTATGTACACAATAGCCTAGCTTATTAAAAACACATTCAATGAATCGCCGAAAATGCGGCCGATTGGAAATTCTAATTAGCTAGCTCTTCAATGGTTACCGTTCTTGACCTGCACGCTCATCTTGAAAGGGTTTGTATAAGTGGACTCGAAGGACGGAGACAAGGCGAGAAAAGCATAGATAAACCACATTTATAAGTACTTATTTAAGATTGAACTAAGTAACGACAATCTCTGGTAAATTGTTTACTGGAAACAAAAAATAATTAAAGTATTATGATCCTAGTAAAAAAATCTGACTCAGCCAGTGTCGTCCTTTACGCTGCTTGTAGTTAATTGGTGGTGAAATTGGCCATGATTCCATTGCCCCATTAAGGTTTGTCTTGTCATGACTATGTTATCACAAGAACTCGACTCAGAGCCACTAGCACCTGTCCCTGTGGACTCGAAATTTCCTGGTTTACAGCTGGAAACCCATTTGTCGCGAATATTCGAAGACTTTAATATTATTACTATCTTTTTCTTTACTTAAAGTGTCTCTAACGACTTCTTGACAATTGTGTTACTTGTGAATTCAATGCAAAATGGATGGGAAAGAAAGAAAATGAATTTTATTTCCCACTACAGGAAATCACGCAAAATTCTGTGAAAAGTCACCTCCAATCCAAAAGCGCAGAAAAGCCAAATATTTTTTAGTTTAAAATTTTTTTTTAATTTTTCAAAATTCATACCCAGGTCAAAATTCACCAATATCATAACGAAAAAAATGGAGTTTTTTACTTCTGTTTGTCATTTACTTTTTTTTGTTTTGCTAAGCATGACAATTTTTCAATCAAAGCTATCAAAACATACCAGTGGTGCTATCGGTTAGATAACTCTATTGCGTTTGTGGACTCCCAAGACAAAGACGCGTACCGGTGTTTTGGACGTAATTAGACTTTGTCAATCGGACTCCCGAGGCTTTTGTATAATTATATTTTTCATATTGTCGCTCACCCTCTTCGCTTTTTCATAAATCTCTGTGGCTTCAAAATTTAAGATGACAGGGAAACCGCTTCAGCCGAAAAGCTGCCGGCGTTCCGCCTGTTTACTCAGACTGAATATTTGGGATAACTCGAAATCCCCAATTTTATGACTACTAGAAATCTCCGAACGCCCCATAGAGAGAAAACTAAACTAAACTCTAGGGACTGGCGCAAAACCTAAATTGTTATAACCGTCTAAAGAGTTAGATCTCTTAACGGTAATTAGGATAATTTATCCGCATCGAAAAGGCGATGGTTTCAAGATACAGGTATTGTTCCTGAAATCGACGTGATTAGCTTGGACAATGAAATCTGCTAGGCTTGGCATGAAAGTTAGATTTGTTTTTATGCTCAGAGAAATAGTACAGAACTATAGGAGGTCTTAGAGAACCCCCATTGATTTGCGCAAGAATTTAAAGTTTCGATGGTAGAGAAATTCTTACAAAGAAACGAAGTGAGATAAAGATTTTGACGCGCAATTTCGTACAACCGATATCGGATCAACGCAGAATGAAAATTAAATAAATCGATTGGCCTTTGTTTTCCCTATAAATCAAATAATTTACGTATTATCCATTGACGTACTCATTCACATTTCAAATGAATATTCCCAACCTTTTATATTTTGAAATGTTAAATAAATAACAAGATTTTTTTTTTTGATTACTCGCGCTGCTTTATGAAACTGAAGATGACTCTTTTTGTCAGTAAGAGGACCGAATCAAACAAAACATTTACTGTCATTCAGGTCTAACAAAGAGCAAATGGTTATACGAGGAGCTATATTCACTTCATATACAAACATACGAACGCCGACAGCCAAGTCTAAACAATACAAAAAGAAAATAGCTTTTCACATTAAACACAGATTAAAAGGGGATCCTAAGGAAATTTACGACGTATCCCTTTTTAATTTTTTGCTGTTAAAGTTATCGTTAAATGTAAGGAAAGTAATTTTTATTCTTATGAAATTATACAGAGCTTATTTAATGACTTAAACGCGCTCCACGATAAGTATAAACTAGATGAATGGTTATAGACTTAGAAAAGATAGAAAAGATGTTTTATCTTTAAACATTCAACTTTATACTTTCTAACTTCGAGTTGTTAGTCGCCCGAGGGTATTTTTCTGTACCAGTATTCCTGTTTGGAAGGTTGTACATTAGACAGATGATGTGGGGAAAAAATAGTCAAAGCGATTAATAGATGAATGCTGTTGTTTGTAGCCTTTTATCCTCAAACTAATGTCCTAAGCACTTAGAAGAGCTAAACAACAGCCCTTAATGTTCTGATTCATAACAACCTTCAACGAGCATCGTAAACAAGAAAAAAAAATTTCTTCAGCAGTCAGCACAAAGCTAAGATCATGATCACCATTCAGTTCAGAGATTACTTCTATTGCCATTCAATATCTAGGTAATTCTCGTTATAACTTTGACACAACCGCACTAAAGGTTTCTCCTTTTTTTCCACAATAATAGCATAGTTCTGGCTTGGAGAAGTTTGAAGATCAATGCAGTTTTCATTTATTTACGATAGCCGCCAAATACCTCGTTAGTGACATATATTAGAGTAAAAACTAATAAAAAAACACATAAAACTAAATTATTACCATATCAACTCGTTCTTATATACATAACTTTAAGTATCATATGAGGCTTAAATCTAAAGCTTTTATTCCCAAATGCTCAAAGATATTTGCTACGCAAGTGTCTTATCAATAGCTTGGGTATAATAAGTCGTGCCCTCTCACTAATATTGAGGTACGAGATGACAGAAAAAAAATTCTCAAGTGAGCTCATCACTGTCATCATTTGATTTACTCAGATTTTTATAGTTATTACAATAATTATCTAGCCGACTCTAAAAATCCTAAGAATGCTGTTAAATAACAAATTAGTGATTGTCGCCAGAAAGAGAGCGTCTTATTCTTCCTTGCTAGGCAGATATAGGGTCTCTCGGAAGGGACAGCATTTGATGTATTTCTTCGTCTGAAAGGGGTGAGACCACTACCGAGCTCGTTCTCTCAAGCAGATGCAAAGAGCATTGCCAAGACAAATAGACAAAGACATGATACATCTGTTGTATACTACTAAGCATATAAAGATAATCTGAAACAATTCAACACTAAAACAAGCCAAACTGATCTTCCGAACTTTCTTATCGCCATCCAAGGTTTTTACAACGCCTCACAGCTGGATGACATAACTTTGAAGCGATCTCCCTTTTGTCGGACGCTTCTAATTGCAAGCAGAGCTCCAGAAAATCAGAAGAAATTTCACTCTGAACTTCACTTGGCTGTTCAACATCTGGACATCTATTCAATTTTTGCAATATCGTTCCCTTAAACTAAAAGGTTGAATGCATTATCTTAACACCATATTAAAAGGGTCATCTCTTAAAGGTACCAAAGTATCTTGCACCCTACGGAGTCGGTAATATTTACGCAGCAAAAAGTAAGCCTGAACAAGCATTTGCACCCAGCAAGACACGACGAGGAAATTAAGTCAATTTCCTACCCATTGAACAGTAAAACTCGAGTATCCGGATTGATTTAACACTAAAAAATAACCCTCACATATAATGCTTAAACCCCACGATACCTAGGTAGATCTACAGGGGACGAGTTAAGGTGTTACTCCAGCCTTTTCGTTACAGCTGGCCAAAATTTTAAAATAGAACTGCGATATGATAAGGGTAGTGTTTCCGGATACACGGCCGGGCTATAATTGCATCTTTTTCGTGATTTAGCGGCTAATTATCATGATGTGTTTTCTATACGAAATAGGTCCGTAGCGGTGCTTTGTAGATGGGTGGGTCGGAAGACGACTGTAGGGCGTATTAAGTCTCTTGAATGGTTAGATTAGCTCGCTCGCTTGGTGCAATTTTCTCAAGCCTTGATTGAATCTTCTTGTTAAGAAAACAATACACCATCCTACATTAGAATCGATCGGTACATTTGTATTTGCTCATGATATTAGCTGTATGCGACGTGCAAATTTGAACGTGATATTCCTCTAGCATTATTTACGGCGACTAGGAGGGTATCTGTCTGTTTTAGAAGTGTTAGTAGGTTGCGCATAAACACAGTGATTGGAGGTGATTCATTGCTGTTACAACACTCGTCAATGTGTACTTTCCTCTTTAGTTTTGTGTACATCAAGCTCGTTAGTGTCTTACCATTCTTACAGATTCAATAGGATTTTTTCATTTGCAATTTTAAGAGATATCTCTATGGCCTGAATAATCCTTTCAAAATGCAATCATTATTCTTCCGACACTTGTGTCACACAGATTAATTAAAAAACTCGAGTTTGATATTTGAACAGCTTCATGGCTATAGTTCTTCCACTGCCTGTTTCCTATATAAAAATATATTAACAAAAAAATACATCATAACCCTTTTTACACCATAGAATTCCGCCAAATTAAGGTGTTTTTTTAATACAAAATTACCGATACAATCCAAGGCTTTCTTGTTCAGTTTGTTTACATTGAGATATTAATTTCAGTATGCTTCATTCTCGAATGGTTTTGTTTCGAGTTTTTTCTGGTCTATTCTAAGATTGGTTTAATGAAGGTATCACAAATAAAAGCCAGTCTCTCAAAGAAACAGCCAATCTCAAAGAAATAAGGAAAATATTTACCTATGGTTTGATATTCAAGAGTAGTTTGATTCATCGCGTTTTTGAGGTCCGGTCTTTGATACTTTTAATATTGACACAAACAAGAAAGAGAGAGAGGAAGAAAAAAATGAGAAAAAGAAAAACAGGAAAAGCATTAAAACAACATTTACGTCAAACTTGATATCTCTTTTTATTTTTATTTCTTTTGTTTTTTCAATTATCATTTCTGAATTAAGAGGCAGAAATATGTGTTCACCTTTTCGTGTTTCTATTCTACATCAAATGTTCACCGACATTTTTTTTTTCTTTTCTTCCTTTCTTCCTTTTTTTATTTCTTTTTTGTCATATACAAAAAACCACGTCTTTTTAAAATCCGCATTTTTCGCTTCATTTCTTTTCTTTTTCGAATTTTTCTTTTGAATATTACCGTGTTTATTTAATAGCGATAATCTTGATCATATTTAGCGCAATTAGTACACCAATTCAAGCTCTCCAGTCCTCAAAGAATAAAGTACATCAACTACTGACGCTTTTCAAAACAGTACTTGGTAGAATATTAATGACATAGAAGTGAGTTCACAGAACTTGAACCATCAGCACAAGTAGAACAATTCCGACAAATGATTACTAAAGCTAGTCGTAAATAACTAATCAGTTAGAATTCATTAATTTTCTTCTTGAAAATAATATAGATGTCAGACAAGAAAATGGCCGTCTCCAAAGATATTCACCAATTTCTTTTAACGCACAATAACCATGGGATTAATTATAAACCTATTGTGTTACAGTAAGATACGATATGAATTGAACTAATTAAAAGAAAAACTACTTCGAGCTAAAGGTGAAAATATATACATGAGGAATTACTAAAAAACCGCTTATTTATTTTTTGCGAATTTTTCAAACTCGAATGATAGCAAACCTGTAAATAATTTATTATCAACTAATACGTTATTTAAGACTAACAATTGCTTATTACAGAGCCCTTGAAAACCCTTCATTTATTCGAAGTTTACTCTTTTAGTTTTATTAAGTAGCCATAGTTGACAAGAGATTTGCCGAACAGGAATCAAAGAAAAAACGAGAGGTGTCTCTAAGGACACTCCATCTTAGCTCAGATCTAATTATTCTCATATTCACTGCTTATTTACAATGTCACCGTAGTCTATATATCGTTTGATGTTCAACTTTGTTATTAATTGACAAAATCCTTCCTACCACTCGTGCGTCTTCACCAGATCTCTAGTTACTCCTAAATCCTTGTCTCAAAGTCCGAACGTACTTTCTATTTCGTTATATTTGTCATGATCTTTATTCATATTTCTTAGCTTTTTTCTCCATCATTCGATCTGATTACTACATGAATCTCGAATGTTAGGAATAGTGTTATATTACTAAGAATATCTTTGATTTTTTTCTTTCATTAATCTGTAACGTTGCCTCTTCTAACTCAGTTTTCGTAACTTCATTTTTTTCATGTTTCAATTTGCAGCTGCATAAGTTGGTTCATATACTGCGAGGGGATCAGCTCAATTTGATTCTTTCTTCTTTTTTTTTTCTTTTTTTCTTTTCTTTTTTTTTTTTTCATAATAAAAAATGGAGTAACTGAGCCGCTGACTAACTGGAGTAACTCGAAGGTAGTCTTAGAAAATAAATCTTAATCGTATATAATCTTCGCTTATTTTCCATCCAAATATTTTTCGAAATCATTACATTTTTTTTCTTTTTAAGGTCGTTTTGTTATGCGTTTCTCCAGCCTTTAAGATGTTTAAGGAAATTGATTATCAATGTAGATCATCACTTGCCATAGAAATAAATGAATGAAGATATAAAGTAAACTAGCTTACTTGCGGTCTATGTCATCATCGAACTTGAAATTCTGACCATTAGGACTACAACTGCTATAGAAATGAAATGCACTAGAAAAAGTGCATGTATATTATATATATGTTTATATCTGTATATCTGTATATCTATATGTATACGTGTGGATAAAATCTCATTTGAAGACATTAACGTTTTCTTGGGAGATTAGCTTCTATATTTCATTTTGAATGACTGTTATCAGAGTGAATGACAAGATAGTTGATTTACAAACTAAAGAGTTTCAATATGGCAAAATGATTATGATTTTATACCTATTATACCTGACTAAATTGATCTCAATTGGCAATTTACTGAACCATTGACTTTGCATTATCACAGTTTATAAATACAACGACTGAAGATCTTCGTTCAGGTTCATTTTTAAAACACCGAGTTTTCTTTACAAAATCACCTGAATACTAATCATTTTTTCACCTTATGATATTTCAAGTAAAAATCATTTGTGGTTTTGTAATTTATCTTAAAAATAGCTAGCTGGTTTATCGTAGATAGGAGTCTATTCTAATTGAAATTTGTGTTGATTGGAGTTATGGACTTCCGAAAACAAACACTCAATGTACACACTTGGAGAACTAACAATCACCACTACTCTTATTCATTCGAATATTTACTTTGTTCCGCAAATAAGCTTTATTTTCTTGTTGAGGCAAATAAGCTTTATTTTCTCTTGAGGCATAGATTTTGTTGTCGAAAGCAAGTCTGATGGACTTGCTTTCTCGCGATGCTTAAAATAATGTACCCCCAAAAAGGATTTTTTTTAATATTTATTTTTGGCTGTAATTCTGAGGTCACGTTATTTCATCCTTCTTTAGCACTAAAGCTGTGAAACACACATTATTCTCATGACTTTATCCCAGGTTTTTTCGATTCGAAAATAGAATATTTTGCGGTCCATATTTAAAAAGAGACGTACAAGAGAAAAAAAAGAAATCACGTAATCCAGAATGCTGTTTTCATGGGAAGTACACAAGGTCACACTTAGCGCTTTTAAGATATTCTTACTACGTGCGCAACCACAACACTTTTAAGACTTTAGCTAATCCAATGACATTTCTAGAAACCCTTGTGTTTACTTGAGTCTTGATGGCCCAGTAAGTATGGTGCATTCACTTGCATATATTTGATATCATGTGACCAAAAAGGCGGGAAACGGAACCGCCTGCCTGTTTAGGAGCTTTCTGGCTCACCACGCTGAGTCTAGTATTCGCCACTGAAATTTCAATAAGGAAATGAGATGAAGATTTTTGAAAAGAAAAATTATTAAAAATTGAGTCTGGAAAAATTGATATTGTTATAAAGACTCTCCTTGTACAACTAAGGCAACGAACATTAAATTAACATGTCTTGGCTTGTGTCTCTTTAAAATTTCAGTTCAAATTGATAGAAATATCTTAATTGTTGAAGTCATTCACGTACTTATAATCAATATAATTATTTCTAAAACTGTTTGTGAAAACATTCCGAGTATTCAAGCTATTAAAAGCATATTATATGATGTTAGTTTTTATCTCCAGCCTTATAGTGATGAACTAGTAGATAAAAAACAAACATTCCCTACTTCACAAGCATGTTTTTCATGTTTACTTTATGGATTTAATGGTGTACTAAAATAGTAGCAGTCGGTAAAGAGAGCCAACAACGTACGTACAATCAAGTGTAAGCCCTTTAGAAATGATCTTGAAAGCAAAGCTATGACAAGAGAATGAAAAAAGGCACAAATTCCATCTAGAAAAAGTGGGATTTCTTTTGCATCAGCTCCTGTTAGTCTCACATCCAATAGACAATGTTGAAAGGGGACTATGTTCTAAGCTTTATTCTTATTAAGTATATTATAATCTTATTTATGCCACAAGAAATAAAACTGATCAAAAATCGCGTATTTATTTGCTCAAAACATTAACCCTCCGTCACAAAAATTATTAAGACCGTATTTTTTAAAAATTATTTGACTATCAGCGCGTACTCCTAAGTAATATTAAAGTGAATCAATTCTTAGATCCTTATTCTTGCCAGTTAAACGACGAGTTCTGTGCGACTTAGATTATAAAACGTAAAAAAGTATCGCGGCTTTCGCCCCAAAGGCTCGAGTAAAATTAATTAAGAACTGTTCAAGACTCAAAAGTAGCCAACCTAAATTTCATAGTCTATAACGATTTCTCTTTGTAATAAAAAGTGCTGTCAATATCGTGTTGTTAGAGGTGGGAAGCCCTGAGGGGTGGTTCCTGTAGTGGCTCCATACCGATCACTGAATCACTTGAACCAAATAAACCATGCTACCGATATAATTGTTGTCAGTTTGGGTCACTCGGACGCAGGTAGCGCATGCCAGAATTCTTCCTGACATTTTTAGTTTTGATTGCTGTGTCTTCAACTTGTGAATTGAGGCAATAATTATTTTCTTCATGGAAATTGACCGATAACGGAAATCAGTTTTTCAAGGAAGGCTGCGAGACAACCGTACGTGTGTCATCAGCGCATTCAAGTCTTTAATAGCAAAACCACTTCTTGTTTTCGATTCTAAACTGTTTCCTTGCGGCTAAATAGCAATCTTGTATAAAATTGTAGATTTATAATCTATCCGATTTAACCAGATAATTTCAACCCCCAAACTTAAAGACCCTCTAATCTTGTTATTCGTATCCAAAATGACAAACTTTTACAAGATTTTGTTAAACCAATACCAGCTCTCATTCACCACTAAGATTTTAATTCCAAAATCTGAAGGACGCTAAAACTAATCTTGATATTTTTTTATGTTGTTCAGGTTTGGTTTCAAAATCGCCGAGCCAAATGGAAGAAGCGCAAGAAGACAGCGTCAATTCTTCGACCTCCCGCGCCTATCCTTCCATCCCACATGGCTCAAAGCTACAATCCAGGATCTATCGGAGATTCATTATGTTCTTTTCACAATGACCACCGCTGGCCACCAACAGTGACAGCAGCAATGCCAACAATGGCCCAGGGTCCTTCACCGTCGCTCTCTTTGTCACCACCACACCATTCGTTTACTCAATCCCATGATGTTTTGCCGCAGTCGTACCCTCTACAATCACCGCTCCAGCGGTCACACATTGGAATGGCAATCCAGCAACAGAGTAATCCACAATCACAGCCTAGTTATCAGCAATCGTATGCAACGCGGGAAATGACGATTTCTTCTTCGCCTACGCTGCAGGACATACAGTGCAACATCAATGGGGGTGAGCAATGGCGCGGCACAAGCATCGCGAGTTTGCGCAGAAAAGCCTTTGAACATGTTAAAGGCATGCATTACATACCGATAGACAACATCTAGTCTTTTAACTACCGTGGGTTATAAGCTTAATGAGTCTGCATGGTATTCAGTTGAATTCGATAAAAATTCTCCTAAAAAAATTACATGGTTGCTATAGCAACATAGAATCTCAAAGTTGCTATAGCAACTGTAAATTTGATATTGCTCATGTTATGCAGACAGCAGAGAAGGCTCAGGCTTCTTTTGTTTTGCTGGCATTCGTTATTGGCGTCTATATATGGCGTCTATATATGGCTAAATTTCCTTGCTTTATACTAGAGACCTCACACTCAGTAATACAACTCAGCATGGAATAAGCCCTTGAACACTGCAATTTACAGCAATAGACTTCCCACTGCAGCCTTAATTTCATTAACAATCCAGTTGAATCGTGTTTTGGGATTTCCATGTTAAAATACTCTTCTGTTTGTCCATAGGTGTTTCAGCCCGAGGATTATGGGCACGATTCTAACGCTGATTCAACGCGGAACAAGCTAAGGAACGCCTGAGTATCTCTCGTCTGTATTCAAATGAGCTTATCAAACGTCAAGCAAAGTCACCTGTCAATCAAACAGCGTTGCAAATTCTTCTAGTCTGTCTGATCTGATGCTGGGATGTCATTCTTTTCTCGGCCAGCTATCGACAGTAAACAAACAATATATATATATATATATATATACTATAACTTTAGATGTGAACTTTTTTTAAATCTGAAAAAACGACGAACATCTTGTACGTAGTAAAAAATCATTTCATGTATTTATTAATTTTCTTTGAATTTATCAACAAATATTGGTGCAACATAACTGCTCTATGAACAAATATTATGTTTTCTTCCAAAGCATTGCTCTTTTTATTTTATTTTCAACTTTTAAAAAACACAACACTTTTTGAATCCTTGGAGCTGAAACATTTCAAGAGCTTTGAGAAAAATCTTTTTTGCGGATATCATGAACCAGCAAGCTTGGTGATGTGATGTGATATATGTGGGAAATGGTCAGTCAAAATCGTTTATTTTCTACTTGAGAGCATACTTATGACACAGATCGCTGCTATACTGTTGCGTACGATTTTCCACTTGATTCGTCTGATACTACCGCATCTAAAGTAAAAGAAAACCGCCTTAGCTATGAATATGAGTTTGTTAGACTCTAAATTTGAGATCATGAGAGGATTAATTCTTGATTCGATTCCCTGTGCGGTTTCTTTGAAACAAATCACGCAAAGAATCATGGTCTCTCGCGCAAAGGATTGTGATCTCTGTCGCAAAGGGTTGGGTTCTCACGCAAACGATTGAGGCCTCTGGTGCAAAATATTTCGGACTTATACGAAAAGGATTAATGGTTTTAGCGCAATTAGTCTTTCTTTGACGTCAAAGCGCAAAGGATTTTGGGATCTCTCGCAAAAAATAATGGCAATGCTTATAAATTAATGCATTTCTGTTCCAACAGTATTAATACTCGTAAAATGTCTGATAGCTATTAGAAATCTTAAATAATAAATAAATAAATAAAGTTGTATTATATTATTAGAAAAGTTAATATTTATCCGACCTTAGTCCATTGCAAAGGACTATAGATTCCATCGATCATGCGCAGTGAGCACTTACAAAGCTATTTGAAATCAAAAATAAGGTTCCAAGTTTACTATTATTTAACCAACACAAACAAATAAATTTTTTAATTTGACGAAGGGTCAACACCTGATTTTCAATCCTCCTTAACTTCTATATTTGGAATAAAATCCCAGCATACATATGGAGCATGCTTTGGTCAGCCATTTTAGTTTTACTATATTTAAAACTTAAGTTTTGTCCCTTATTTAAAACAGGTCACCTTTCAATTAAAAGTGCATTTTGTAATATAGCTAAGCCCAATATATGTAGTATTTAAGAATTTAGACTGGAAGATACATGTAAAATCGTATACAAAAAATAAATTATGACTTACTTCATATACCTGAACATTTTTTATTTTATATTTTGATTATGTTTGTTTGCTTGTTATTTTTTTAAATCGCTATCCCTTTCTTTCTCTCTCTCTCTCTCTCTCTCTCTCTCTCTCTCTCTCTCTCTCTCTCTCTCTCTCTCTCTCTCTCTCTCTCTCTCTCTCTCTCTGTAGCCTCTTTCCGGCTTTCTCTCTCTCTTTGTTCCCTTACCTTCTTCCCCACACGCATCGTAAACCCTTGCGCACGTCGAGGATGCCTCTTCAAGCTAACACATTCAATTATATATTTTAAAAGTTTTCCATTCATAACCAAATATTCTTCGCGAATTAACTTTAATCCCAACCTCCCCATCATAAAACAAAAAATGGCTAAGCGATAAACGTTTAAAAATGATTAAAACAGCAAGAAAACGGAAAGTATTAGTATTAGTATCTATTCTATGTATTGGAGTGCATATCACATATCGTGACCGAAAACGTTGCAAGAATTTTCACAAATTTGCACAAATTAGAGAGTTCAGTAGACCTCAGTAGAGTAAGTGCATACCATATATTTGTGAAAAAAGTGAACGAACAAATTTGTACAAATTAGTGCAAAGTTTTGTAGACCTAATTTTTACTGAGCCTTCTACACATTTTTGCAATTTCTTACTAAGTTTATTTACGGATATATCGTGGTACGCACTCTAGACATTCAAAAATTCTCGCGGATTTGTAGTTAACGTTTTCACGAATATATGTTATCAGAAGTTCATAGCTAGATAGTTATGAACTTCTGATGTTATGCATTCTAGTCTTCATTGTTATTTCATGAATGAAGTAAACCATTCCAGATCATAAAAATGCTCTATATAACTTTATTACTTTATACGCTATAGTCACGACATTTTCTTCGAAAGCCTAATTATAGATATTATGATTGCATAGATGTACATTTTGATAGTCATAAATGAAAAACCCATCACAATATCTTTCATTAAAATAAGACAGGATAATATCTTGCATGAAGTGCTGACCTAATTTGGAATAATCTCCGCATTCCGCTATTATAAATATTATAGATACTGAATAATTAATGCTGTTAAAGTATTATCGCATAATACTTAAGAGTCTATCGTATAATTCTTGCTATTTAAGTATATCTCATGAGCAGCCCTCTTAGATTATTTAAGCCTGCATAACAACGCAGAGCAAATGAGAATAAAAGCAAAAGCATTTTAAAAAGTTTGTTATTTGTTAGATTTTTTCTTCATAAATATATATGTATTACACTTTAGCAAAATATATTGAGTCACGCTCTTTAGAAAGTGCTACGAGTAGTTTGAAAATTTATGAAATTAGCTTCCAAGATAACAGAACGATTATAAGAGAAAATGGGACAGTTTTCATCGCTCGTACTAACGTTATCATCTTCCATTCTTCCCCACAGGAATATTTGAAAGAGGATGCATTCATACAGCCAGCATTAAACAAATTTTCCGCAAATACACTTGAGTGCCAAGTCAAGCATACTCTCAGTTCTGTAGAAGATTATTCGGGTCAGTCAATCTTTCCATAATCTAAACATACATAATATATAACTGTTACACAATCAACGCCCACTAAATATACATATATATATCTATGTATCGGGGTTATAGATTTTATCTGGGGGAAATACATGATAGCCATTAGAGGGGATCATTCGTAACCGTTTCGTTATTTGAAGCCAACAAGATGGTTAATCATATCCCAAACTTTGAGAAAAGCCTCGAAGAGTCATTAAAGACTTCGTATTCATCTGCAATCGTGTGTATAGTCACTTGAATAGAGGAGGTGCTTTCTTAATAGTCAATTAGTCTTGTGTGTCAATCAGAAGTGCTTTGATTTTTTTCACAAAACAATAGCCTAAAAAGGCCGACTGTCAAAAATGAATTGATTTATTGCTTAGACATAAGGTTTTGTACTTGCTTATGAACTTTACAATCCTGTTTCGTGGCTATAAACTCCAAGGTTAAAACTGAACAATCTTAGAGAAAGGAGTATTATATCGAGTCGCCTTTGTACAACTCTAGAATTCGTTTTGGCATTTTTCCAAAATCTGCTTTGCTCAAGTCCAATATTGGTGTGTTTGTTGTTTTTTGGCTACATTACATCTGCACATGTAAACAACTTTATCTTTGGACCATCACAACCAACTTTTCTAAGTTTCCTTAAAGTTTTCAAAGTTTTCTTAAGGATACCGGCTTTGCATGTCCCTAGTTCAGTCAGTGTCGCATTGAACAACATTCGTGACTTTTCGTCTAGACTTCAAGTGTTCTAGGCCTTATAGGCATGGTTCCGTGTCTACTTCTAGCGCATTCTGCACTTAAAGATAAAAAGTCTATCGCTAACATACTTATTAAATCAAGATAAGCGTAAGAAGCAGATCATCAAATTCTGAATTTACCATCTAAAACAGCCTGTCAAATGCCATAAAAATATTCAAAATCGCAAACGAATTGGCTAAGAATCTCATTCTGTGCTTCAGGTTAGGCAGGTTCGTGTCTAAGATTAGTTGGTGTGTTGGTTGTAGTTGTGGTTAAGTTAAGCTTAATTATTGAGTACATGACAAGCTATTAATCAAACAACGGGGTATGAAGCCATTAATGGCGCTGGTAGCATCTAATAGAAGAACAATAAACACATCTATACGTGCATTCAAGCTGGTCATACCTTTATAGTGAATAATGTAAGTATATATGATGCAAGCACATTTGAATAGATCACATGCAATTGTAAACAGAAACACTCGGTGAGTCACTCTATGTTCAGTTCTATACAATACTTCGAAAGGTTGCGGCTTTCAATCTATCTGTGCTTCAGGTTAGGCAGGTTCGTGTCTAAGATTAGTTGGTGTGTTGGTTGTAGTTGTGGTTAAGTTAAGCTTAATTATTGAGTACATGACAAGCTATTAATCAAACAACGGGGTATGAAGCCATTAATGGCGCTGGTAGCATCTAATAGAAGAACAATAAACACATCTATACGTGCATTCAAGCTGGTCATACCTTTATAGTGAATAATGTAAGTATATATGATGCAAGCACATTTGAATAGATCACATGCAATTGTAAACAGAAACACTCGGTGAGTCACTCTATGTTCAGTTCTATACAATACTTCGAAAGGTTGCGGCTTTCAATCTATCAATGTTCATTAGCTGTAAAATCAAAGTCATTGGCATAGCCTTCCAACCCGTTGCACTTGAAATTGTACGGCCCTTAACTTCATAAACCAAAGCAAATATATTTGACGCAAACCGAATGCTAGAATATTACACTGATTAAGAAAGAATCAAAGTTACCTCGTTTTATGGCTCGTTATAAATTTCGGACCAACAGTCTCGTCAAAGGCTTTCTCCAAGATAACCAAATATAAAATGTTTTGATTTGTGAGTTTTGTTTTTGTACCAAGTATGTAATTTTTTACATACTGAACTTGTCTTTCCTTTAACCATGCCATCTATATGATAATAATAGTGGATCATACCAAGGGTCTTACAATCCATGCCACAGCCCAATGAACAGGCAGCAAACTAGAAAGTTGTGTAAACATACTACATATAATGAGACTGGGAACAGAAATGATTTTTTTTCCCTCGAACACGTCGATGTATTTCGAATTAACAAATGATAATTGAATAGCGAGTAAAACCCTTTGAGATGCGTTAGAACGTGATGCACGTTGAAAACACAATAATGTTTGAACATTTGGAATGCTTGTTATTTATCATCAAAGTAAAAAGAATAAATAGGTTCTTTTCTTTGGTACAAGGTGTCCATAATCTGTAAATAGAATGGGGGTTGGGACTTTAATTCTTGTCCTCGCACGTACTAAAGAAACATGCATAGGACATGTGGCAATTTACACAAAGGCGTTTAACTTGTTTGCAAAATAATCCTTTTGTTTTGACACGAGTTACGAAAGAGATTAATTAGCGCAATTGAAGGTTCTCCTGCAACTACTAGCTGTCGCAATGGCAAGTTGGCCAGGCAACGGCAATTGGTATGGAAATGGCAGTCTGGAAATCGGAAATTGGTCTGGTACCGGAATTGTCGTGTAAAAGCAGCTAGTATATCTGACAATGGCAATGGGTCTTTTTGAGACATTGGTCTGGTAGCGAGAGCTGGTCTTGCCAAAACAATTAATATGGGCAATGGAATTCATTTGCAATTGCATTAATCGGTCTTCCAATAAAAGCAATTGGCCTAAAACAACGAATAGGTTTGGTAACATCAATTGGTCTTCATGTCAACTTAATAGCAATTGATGTCCTAATGGCAATGGGCCTCGAAACATCAATTGCCCTCTCAACGGCACCTCGTCATGCCGGCAAAGAATCGCAGAGAACTATTGCAAGATGATGGATTGCCACTCGAAGTTATAAAATGGCAAATCGCACGCGGCTCTTCAGTTAGAGAAATTCCCACAAACAACATGTTAGGGTTTTCTCCATTCCCTCTGTCTTTAAAGAGTTTTCAAACATTTTTTTCCTGTCAAATAAACCTTAAGTTTAATTCGTCTGCATTATTATCACATAGCTATACAAAGACGTTTTTATTCTTCCTAGACATTAGATTTTAGCAGGTGAAACGTGTTCATTTGCACGCCTCTACCAGGGTAAAGCACGAGCAAATGCAACACTGTACCTGTTGAGTGATTGGACCGATTGTCAATATCGATGATATTTGATGTAACTAGAACAAATCTCAGTCACGAATCAAACAATACACAGGAAGTACTGTTCTTCGGGAACACAAGTTCAAATTGACAATTAACAGCTTCTATTGTGAAGGAAACCCCCCTCGTTGACTGGTGTCTTATTAAACTCTTGATGCCCGACTTAGAATTGTGTTGTAGAATGATTTGTTGGTACATTTTATAATTTTATACTTAAAAAGCGAAATTCTCGTGGTCATATAGCTGTCTTTTTCTGTTACTAACATGGTTTCTTCTTCTTCTTCTTCTTCTTCTTCTTCTTCTTCTTCTTCTTTTCCTTCCTTCCTTCCTCCCTCTTCCTCTTCCTCTTCCTCTTCCTATTAGTTATTTTCCCCCTCCTCCTTCTCAGTTCTTCTTCTTCTTGTAGCAGTTATACTTCTTCTTTCTTAGTTCACCAACTTCAGTTTCAGTTCATTTTCCTCTAATTCATCTTTCTTTTGTTGTTTCGTTGTCTTTTTCTTTTTAATGACTCTCCTCCTTCTTTTCTGGTTTCGCTTTTCTTTGGGTATGAACATAAAATGTGCGTTATCCTAATTGTCATCGAGTACCGATAAAACTCAATTACGACCACGATGCACTCAATACCTCACCCGTTTAGAATTGTAACGAATTTGCCAAACTAGAGTAATTATACTCTGTAGAACACCAGTCAGTCGTGCATTGTGAAATATTGCTTTCTTGGACACGTCATTTAGCAGGTCTATTTTCAAGACCGTCAACTTTGGACACCTAGTTTTCTTTATCATTGATTCTCATTTTGGGAAAACTATGATACACTACATCATGTAAAAATCTTATTCCATTCAGTTTATGAAAAGGAAAGGAGGAAAATAGCGCTTGATTGTCTCGAATAATGTAAAGAAATTTCAAAGCTTCAGTTTCTTTCATCGGCTTTTGTTTTTTGTTTACGAGTTTGTGACGTTTTACAAACCATCTTTACGATAAATTGGACAGTTGTAAAAGGTTGAACGAATCCCAACATTGCTTTTCAGATATATTTCTTTTCTCTTGTTTCCCTAGCAGCAGCATAAAATGAACATGCAAACTAGTCAAGCAAATCACAGAAAATCTTCTGGTCCTAAATACACATAATTTCCCCATCAAACAATAGAATACCCTTAATCGCTATCCGATAATGACTTTATAGGTGTCTGATTAGTGTTCAAAATCAAAGACTTGTTTTCACGCATCAATATCGAACTCCCATTCACAATCCTATTGAGTAACGTGAGAAATTATTTCCATAGATCAAAATACTTAAATGACAAAGTAAAAATCTTGATTGCTCGTAGCTAGTGATTTCTTAAATGATTATTAGAAGTGAGTAAAAACTTGATGTGGTGACAGGGTTTCCTAGACAACAAATCCAATCACGGAAATTTTTGGTTCAAATTTGTTATTAACCATTAAGAGCCACGAGTTCAATATTATGATTATCAATTTATCTTGTCGATTTTGTTTTAGAACTGTTCTCAAAAATAAGACCAAGAATAACGAAAAAAGTTTTGAAAATTTTGAATTTTTTTAATTTCATTTCAACGAGGAAGTAGAAAATACTGTAATTTAGTTCAATCGTACCATTAACAAAAGTAGCTTAAAAGTTCTTGATGACTCTATTTAAAAGCAATTTTAAAACTGCACTGCTTGGCCATTGGTTACAGAGCAAAAATGTTACCAATAATAGCATATTAATGAATCGCTTTAAAGTTGTCATGTTACTAAAAACAATGTTGTCAGAGACGGGCTACTATTTAATGACAAGTTTCAGAGACATTGATGAACTACTTTGGACATATAATTACCTGCCTGCGTGCTTGGACGATTTCTCTCGGTTGCCGTGAACGCAGAAGTGTTCAGACAATCGAAAATATTTTTGGATGTTCTTTTGTACGTTTTCATGGTTCGTATGATTTAGGACTGCAGCTGTTTCGCGCTATTTCCGGGGGTGTAGGGGAGGGGGGATTGTGCCTGGAGAAAAAATAAAAGACGTTTGATTCAGAGTCTTGATATAATCTAGTAAATGGGATTTTTTTATCTACGAGACGATTTCTCGTCGACAAACTGAGGCAAAACAATGTTCGTTAACAACAACAACAACAACAACAATGCCAAGCTTATTTTAAAATCCGCCCTTTGATTAGAAAGGAACACTATCTTGTCCGCCTTCATTAATCCCAAACATCGATCGTAAATAAATATTTAAGAATTATTTTGTCACTATTCAAGCGGTTATTAGCCCTATTTTTATACTATGCTGATTTTGATTTCAAATCAATGCAACTGATGAAAATGATGAAAATGAGGTATCGCTGGACATCGTACAACTGCTGTTTGTGCTTATAAATTTGCAAATTTACGAAATTGTTTATTTTCGCCGCGCCCGCCGCTTCATTTTCGTCTTGAAGTTAATGAAAATCCGTGTGAATAAAAGTAAAGGTAGTTCTACAGTTTCACTGGACGCGTGGCTTGCTTAAGGCAAAAAAGGACGTTAACAAAGAGAACTACACTAAAGGTTCTACTAGTCGCCCCAGGGCAAACGACTTGTTTCTTTTGAATTCAAATCTTTAAAACAGAAACAATCAATGATTGAATGAATCATAAAACTGGTTGACTATTATCCAAGGAATAATATGCCTTCAATCATTCTTGAGTGCCAAAAAGCTACAAACAAACGTCTAGTTTTGACCTTCGTATCTTAAACTGATCGACAAAGGTGCTTTCACTCAAAAATAATTCGTGTGAGTATTGACTGATTTTCAAATGACAACAACGTTGGCTTTACGTGTTAAGTGCCGGGAGCACCAATCTTCTCGTGGGAACACCGAGCCGACTTTAACTTATACATTAATTTATAACAAGTTTGTGCTTTTTTTGGAGAACGAGACAGTGAAGTTAATCATTATAGTAATTAAATTATCTGAACTATATACAGTTTTATTCAATTTATTTTTTCATCTTTTGAACGGAAAACTTCCTCTCTTGTTCGTAACTTCAAAATATTATTTAAAAAACCACATTCCTGTTGTTTTATAAAGACAAAACACCGTTATCTTTATTGTCTTTGGGTTCGAATTCAATCAATTCGCTTTACTAGTATGAAATTTGAAACCAGAAAGGAAATAACTCTAGCAAAAGTACAGTTTTTAATCTAAATTCATATTTTATGAATTGAACTTAACCTTCTTTACACAAAACTTTGAAAAACCATGCATTAATTCGTATTCTTTCAGCTATAAGATTGAATCTAAAAACTTCATTTTTTTCTCGGTATTTTCCGGGTACTTCAACATGGTTGCTAGAGAAACGCAGCTTTTTTCTTGTGGATTTATAGTTGACAAGTTAATGGATAGATCAGAAGAAGTAGATTATCAACATTTAGGTGATGTCTTTTCTAAGAAATCTAATTAATTATATAGATGTTGTGAGTTGTCTCGTTTGCTATAGTTAATAATTTCTTGGGAGTTTTGTAAATTTAATAATGAAGATGGTAAATAAGATAAGAAAAGCAAAAAGGAAAGAAAGAGAGAAATGAAAAATAAGATGAAAGATAAATGAAACTGAACAAAACTAGAGAATGTACTTTATTTAAAGAAAGAAAGAAAGAAAGAAAGAAAGAAAGAAAGAAAGAAAGAAAGAAAGAGAAAGAAAAAAGAAAGAAAATCAAAGACAAAAGCTAAGCCATTCCTAATTTCTGAATTTATAATTTGACAAACAACCCTTTCACATATCTTTCCCCTTCAGCAATCTAAATATAACAAAAAGATCTATTTCTGAGATAGAAAACCCACTAAAACACCCAGGAGACAAACTGATATCCCATCAGAGAAAGAAACAATACAATAGATGTAAAATACTCTACTTGATATTCAAAGTATAAACAAAATGGAGATCTATAGACCTTCCCTCGTCCCTTTACAGCTTAATATTCGTATTAACTTCGTTTTTGGCAATTATCTTCATAGTTATTTACTCGATTTTTTTATTCAAAAGTTACGAAATTTTTATCATGTACAAATTTAGTATAATTATATAATGTCTTCTATAATGAAGTCAAAGGACGACAATCATAGGCGTGCAGCAAAATAATATATCTTGCCTTAAGCACACTTCGAATCAGTGTTCTATAGTCTCTGTAACAACTTTTTTTGTTTTGTTTTCTCCATAATCTTAGTCACTATATCATCAATTTAGAGGTCATTTTACTCTAAATGTTACTCGTAACGATTGGTGTATATTGATAGAAAATAAGTTTAGAGTTTATTTATTCGGTGTTACGAAAAGCAAAGCCATTCCCAAAATACTTGAACAAACAAAATGTTCTTAAATATAAATTTCGTAATTTTACTCTTAAGTAAATCCAAAAAAAAAAAATTTCCATGGCCTATATAATTGAGGATGCCACACAATGCTCTACTCTGAATTAGTATAGAGTTGATTAAAGAAGCAGTTAACGAATTCTTCATATACTAAAACCCAAATCCCAAACGTTGTTTAATTGTGAATATAGAACAACTAGACTTATGTCCTTCGCGTGCAGAGAACTCAACTGCATCGAGACGCTTCACAGATTTTGAAAGCAATTCTAATTATATACTCAACAAAATAAGCCCCAGATTTATTAACTAATAATACTTTATAATAGCTAAGTGAGTTCGTAATTTTATCCGTATTATACGTGGTGAATATATGAATGATCTGGGCTCTTTACATGATATAATCCTGTGTTATCAAACTATCTCTTTACGAAGCCTTTTCCTTACTTTTCGTTTTTTAGCCGTGGGCTATGCATCTTAGTCTTAAAGTCATATCACAAGGAACCGATCTTGCTACAGTTGATAGTCTTAAATCAGTAATCCTATAACATATGAAGCATCAGTATTCTTAGTACCAAATTAACAAACTCTTGCATTTTCATCATTCTTTTCATTTAGTTTTATTCCTAATCTTTTAATCCTTTCATCAAAATTAAAGAAAATGAGTCTTCAATATCTGCGTTTTGCTCGAGGCTTTTTTAAACTTTATGACTAAGCTTAGACTAGAGAGTTGTACGCGTAACCATGGTAATTCACAGAATCTTCCAGAAAGTATGTGTACACAGTCTCATTTCATCAAAACTTCAACGTACAAAAATGATTCTAATTCCAGTACCAGCCTAGTTTATTTGGCAGTAGGTGTTAAAGGCGTTGAGGGGTTTTCGTTTTTAAGTACTGTGTCGAGTTCTTGTCAGCGTTTTAAGGTACCCGAAGCTTAAGGATCGAAGGCAACTTGAGTTAATCGACCTAAGTGGCGATAATATTCCTTTCACATGAGATACGTTTGTGGTTACGCTTATACTTAGTAAAGGTATTAAACAATAGAATTCAATGACAAATAGAATCGAAGGAACGTTACACCATCTATGCAACATGAAGAGAGTACCCAACCTATCTGATCAGGTGCTTCTCGTACGTACGTTCTTCATGCAACGACTTGAACATTTAGAGAATGATTAAGCCGACAATAGCCAAACAAAGTGCCTGTTAAAGTCATACTGGCTTATTCCTATTGCAATCTAACTCCCAAGGGGCTTTTTACTCTTAGATCAATATTCCTAGGCATAAAACTAGAATCACATCAAATCTCTGTTACCAGAACAGGGGCAATTACTTGTGTAGAATATAATAAATGATTCTGCTACAAAATTATTACCATCATTATTGACCATCAACCGCTTCGGGCTATATATACTATAAGCTGGGAAGTTTGCCTCGCTCAAATCCAGATGTAAGGAATGGAATTCCTTTGTTCGTCATATGTATCAAATATGTGAGGTCTTCATCTTCCTCCGCCACACGTGGCAAAGATCTCTCTACGGCACCTAATTCTAGCACATGCTCTGTAACCATGTCAACAAAACCAGAGATCGTTGGTCAAAGTGTTAATGGAGTGTAATGATTTGAAAATATAACTAAATTACCTTGAGTTGGATCCAATAATTGAATCGTCTTGTTCTTTCGTACTCGAGAATTTTCTGAAGAAAAACTTTATTTTCTTACTCGATCAGTACAAAATTCATCAAAGATAGAATTCAAAACTACAGGACAAGTTCAAGCTCTTTTCCTCTGGATTGAATAAAGTCAACATTTTTGATGATTATATTGAACAGATTTATTTATTATCCATATTTTTCTTTGCTCAAGGAAACGCTAGTCTTTTTCTTGAGAGTTCGTACCATCTTGTTCTGCTTGGACAACTCTCTCAGTGGGGCTGTTTTGTAAAATCCTAAATATGCTTCGCTTTTTGGAAGTCTTAGAATAACAAAGTAGAAAAAAGCCTTCTTTGGATGTGAAATCGTCAAGACGTTTTCAAAAGTCGTTGTTAATATCCCAAGCACAAAGTATGGCAATTAATTTCGAGTATTTTAAAACTATAGAATATTATTATCGGGATTAAGTATGGTAGGGTACACGACATTTAGTATCGTCTTCTACCAAGGTTTGTTGAGGTAGATGCTGTCAATCACATATCGTCAATAGTTTTCAAGGGTGTTCTTTCTTTGTCTTTTAACAATGATCTGTACTTCACTTCTCTCTCATTATTGATGGCAACCTTTTCAGTGGCTAATTATTAGCCTGACAGACCATGACAAACGACACGGTAATTTGAATACAATATTAAACACATCGAAAGAAGGGAATACTCTCTTGTGATTGGCTGATGTGTTGTTATCACGCTATCTATGCCCGCCTCGATTCTTAATGTGCTATTAACGCTTCGAAGTAAGTATTCTGTTAATAGCAGTCTATTAGAAGCCCACTTCTAGAAAAGGGTCATTTCACACTTTGATCAGCAGACGAAAGAGACCCCACGATGATCCGATCCAAAGTTGCAGAGCGCGAATCTAAGACAGCAAACCAAGAACTCAAAGACAGTTCAGAGGTTTCCCCAGTCAAGGTACAGAACCACCATTCCATAGACGCCATTCTTGGCAGAAAGCAGGAAGGAAAGCAGCTAAAAAGACATCATCAGAAAACGGAAAACCCTGATGAATACTCTGACGATGAAGAAGATGGTGTCACAGATACCGAGCTCAGCTCCGGCGAGACTAAATCAGGTATTGTACGAAAACCATTACACTGTACTTAAAGACTGTGAATATATAAATTGATCTTAGACTAACTCACTAACTAGTTAAGATACTTCTTTTACGAAGTTATTCGATAACAAGTAATGTTCTCTTCAAAGATGATACAGGTGAGAGTTCTGCCAAGAAGAAGCTCAGACGCAACAGAACAACATTCACAACGTACCAGCTACACGAGCTTGAACGCGCCTTCGAAAAATCTCATTACCCCGACGTATATACAAGAGAAGAACTTGCGTTGAAAATAAGTTTACCTGAAGTTCGAGTTCAAGTAAGTATCCAATCTATATTTATTTATTTACTTATTTTACGAGTGTGGACTAATTTGATTCGCATCCTGTCTATTTACCTCCCATTAATGCAAGCTGTTTAAACGTTTTCCGGTTTTAAATATACAATTTTTAGTTTTCAGACGTTGATGAATATTTCTTTTCTGTTTAATGTAATAAATGTTCTGACAGATTCCGAGGCAATCACTTACTGAACACGAAAAATAAATTAGGTATTTAGAGGAGAAAGTCCTAAATATTATTCCACACTGTTGTCACACTTCTTCCTGGCACCATGCACGGGTTAATTTTCTAATAAAACCATTTTGTATTTCGTCGCAAAACTAGAAACTTCAACTCCCGACTCGGCACCTGCAGTTCAAAACTCGACATGAGAGATTTTAAAAAAAACGCGTTTAAAACATTGCTTTAGTTCCATGTCTTTTGACTTAGTTGTCCGCCAAAATTGTGGCGTTTTTATGAGGGAGATTCGTGTTTGTGTCAAGGATAAAGTTGATAATAAGAAATAATAAGACAGATAATATAGAATATTTTGTTGGATAGTAATAAGTACACAAATAAAAAGGCAATTACTAGGACCATGCTAATGTTTGCAGTCTTGATTAGGTGGGTATACAATTATCAACACTATCTATAATGTAGGTTATTATCACGCACTGTTATTAGCTCGCCATCATTTTTGTACTCAATATAATTATGAGGTTGGAATAGAGTACTTTAGAATATTATAAGCTTGTCTCAATTGTAACTCATTACTTCTGGGCTATTACTAAGTACCTATTAACTACTCTCCAAGAGTAAACGAGGCTTAATAATTATTCTTTAGGGATTGTTATTCTCGGGCTTAACGCAAAGAGAAAGTTTTTCAGTCAATTAAAAGATAGCGTTCAATCTTAGAAATTGGAAGGCTTTTGGCGCGCTCTAATTAGGTCTCATTAAAGCATAGAAAGTTATATATTACACAACACACACTCTTCAGAACTCCTTACGAAAAAACTTTTCTTCAGAAGGAAGCATTTGTCTTAAAAACTCTCGCTTCTTTACAACTTTAATCTCTCGCGTTTAGTTTTACTTTATATCGGCTTAACCGCTAACGTTTTTAGCGTCTCCAACAAAGTCTCGCCCTCCTTGTAATGATTACTTACTTCAATAATTTCCGTCTCAATAAGATCTTGCAAATTGGCTGATAAAAATTTAGCGATTTTTGTTATTGAAATTAAGAGTTTGGCACTTCTGAGCCCAGAAAGATGCCTCGCACAACACCACAATTTAACACTTCTCTAAGTACGGCGCATTATGACTTAAAGCGTTGTAGGTAAGGACGAAAGAAACCATTTTTCAGCAACTCATGACTCTGTTTCCTTGGCTATCAAGTCGTTTAAAGCAGTTCTCACCAGGGCAACGTTGAAAAAAACGTCACAGTTTTCTTCCAGAAGTGAATAATTGGCTCGCAATTAGTGTGTTATTTTCGCTAATTGTATAAATTCGGTGTGCTACCCTATTGAGTTTCATGACATCATAAATTTCACCTGAAGTTTCATCTTTTTTTAAAGTTTTGAGTCACATAGGTTTATAGTTCATTATTTGACCAGGTATCCCACGGCAATAAGATTACAATATCTCTATGTGTAGCCTCGGGCAGGAATTGAACATTACCACACTTCCAAAGCACTTCTTCTTCAAGGAAAATCTCGACTCGAACTATGAGACCATCTTTTAGATATTTTTTTGCAAGTTTTAAAATCAACTTCCATATTTTCTTTCCATTTCGTGAAAAATAAAAAGACTTCAAAGTTTTTCCAAACATTCTGTTTACTAACAAATTAACTTTATAATTAACGAGTATATTTTCATAACAAGGTCGTCGTTTATATTAATACTAGAAGGTGGTAGGAAAGCAGCCTTTTTCACTGTCTCGTCGGACAGCTAATTAGAAGCGAGATAAAAACCTGCTATGAAGGCTTGTAAATATTTAACGTTCTAACTCAAAGAGAAATTAGACTCCTGGGGTATGTTTAATGATGGTGGTCAAGTCGAAAATACAGCGCTCTTTGAAAGTAAATAATTAGCTCCAAGAAAATAGATTGCTACCAAAAAATTTAGGCGGAGTAACTCGAAAATAAGGCGAGTGGTTTCAACCAGTTCAGTCGTAACCTTATGTGGTTGTCGATAGATTATTAGCTTTAAGTTTCTTGAAAATAAATATTGAGTGAAAGCAAAATCGGATCAGTTGTCGGTATTTCGCTTTTTTACCACCACAAACTGTACTTCTGTAAACATATCCTCGCTCGAAGGAAGAAAAACAAAGTCGTTTATCTATCGTTCAAAACTGCAGTATGAAAGTACACGAACACCGTGAAAAAGTGCCTCATTTGGAATCGAAATTGGAGTTTTTATGCATAGTAATCTTTTTCAAATTAAGTAAAGTTCCAAGCTAATTTTGTTTAAGTTAATTGATCTTAGCTTAAGTCCATTGATATTAAAATAATCTCATAATTTCCCACAAAAGTGTTAAACGTTTAATTATGTAATATTATGACTCAAAAAAATGAAATTCGTTCTTGTTTGCTTTGAGCGTTGAATTTTCTGTACTTCGACTTGTGAATCGATGTGGCTTTTTGTGGTTTTAATTCTATTAGTTTTTCTTATTTTGAGCAGGTGGAATTTAAAAATTAATGTCAAAAAGTTTAGTTTCTGAAGATTTAAAAACGATATAATTTCCAGCAATATTATTTCTGTAGAGATATCGATGTTTTTGTGTTTTCGTTATGACTGAAGTAAGCAGTGATGATATGATACAAGCTAGTTATTCGACGCTAAAACATGTTTTTCGTGTTTGGAATCTTATCTTTAGGAGCCCTTAACCGCTCCAAGGTTCCTCGAGGGAAAACATCACAAAACGACTGCTAAAATCCACACACGACAAAAATTAGCCTTTTAGATTTACAATTATTTTGTATCGCAGTGTTTATCTATTCAAAACTTTAGCACTGAATTTTAGCTGACAATTTATGCCGTTAATATTATGTTAATAAACATGTACAGCTTTAATGATGTCAATAAAAATCATTAACAATTAATACCTATGTTCAACTAACTGTTTTTGGTAGTGATAATTTGATAATTTAGGGTTTAGGAGTCGAAACTCGAGGCTTTTTTTCAGACGTCATTTATATTTTCTCGACTTTTTAGCAGATATTTTTTGTTTCTATGAGTGAATAGCGCTTATCAAGGATCTCTTTATCTATCTCGTTTTCCTTTATACTTATGTAAGAGCTAGATTTAAATATTAGTGTTTTAAATTGAAAATATCCGCCCAAAGGCATCTGGTTTATTCAGCACTTATCTAGAATGAGTTCTGAATAATACATTGAAATGGCTTCTAAAAGGAAATTTTCATATAGCTATTAAATGGCTTTCTCATATTAATGGCTTTTAAAAAGAATGTTTCGATAGCTTCTAAAGGGTTTACCATTGATAAAACGTCTTAAAACCCCCTAGTTTTTTTCTTTAAATGTATTAAAACTGCAAAGTTCGGGCTTAAACATTTGATTAGATATTGAATAGGTTAGTATTCAAAAGGGATCCCTTAATTGGCACTCAAATGGCTCACTTTTCGAACAAAATCTATTTGTTAGATAATTTCTTCAAAATATAATTCCATTTTCATTTAACTGGTTTATCTAAGGATAAATTTCTCCTTTCTTACTGACCACATTCTCTCATTTTTCGATAGGTTTGGTTCCAAAACAGACGAGCCAAGTGGCGGAGACAGGAAAAACTAGAGATGGCGACCCTGCAAGATCTCCCTTCACCCTCTTTATCCCGTAGTAGCGGAGGGTACGGGAGTCTCTCTTTCTCCGATATGTGGAAAGGTTCTCTCCCTTTCGCTTCAAGTGCATATGGTACATACGGATCTGCTCTCTACGCCGCGTCAGGAACAGCAGGAAGTCCATCCCCGGCTCTCGGGTATTTTACCCCATACGGTCATTCAGCATTAGCTGCATATTCCTCGTATTTACCCGCGCAAATCGCCTGCCCGGGCGCTCTTTCAGAAATGTCTCTCGCTATGAGTCCGACTTCTACCTCAAGTTCGAGTCCTACAGACGAAAGGTCTTCAAGTATCGCCACTCTACGATTCAAAGCTAAAGAACACTTGGAAAATATAGGAAGAGCTGACGATCCTCCCATAGTTGCTGTAGAACTTGTAAATTAGAGATCTAGTGAAATGTTGTAATTATGAAAATTGTACTGTAAAGTAGAAGGATTGATAGCTTAAAGAGGGGAATATTGGTGTATGGGAAACTCTACGTTATTTTTGAATCATCACACACGTGCTTAGACATTCTCTACTGATAACTATATATTGGTGTATAACTGTTATCATCTTATCGCTACCATCTTCTTAATGGAAAATGATAACGATCTAATGCTTATTTAGTGTCATTTATGACACTTATTTATTTTCTTCTCGAGTGACGAAAGTACACCGTTTATGTTTGGCAGATTTGTACAAACTATTTTGCGATGTTTACATCGAAGCGAGCGCGCGATGAAATCCTATTTCTTCTAGCTTACATATTTTTAAATTTTACATCACTGGCAATGAAGATTGGCCACTCATGGTTTTTCATAGTCACATCTTTATGGTTTTTCCATTTTTTATTTCATTTATCCCGTCTTTATTTCTTCATTTCCAATTGTCAATGTCAGTATTTCTTCCATGTCACAACATAGACACAGCCATCATCATATTATTTATCTCGCTATCATAAACAAAAGACAATAACAAACTTGTCAGAAACTTTTTTTGACGATTGAAATATTTTCACGCATATCTTCTACAAACGCAGCAAATATCTTGGCTGTAATTAAGGGTAGCTAAGACCACGCAATGCAATGTATATATTTTGCTAAATTGTAAAGTTAATAAACACGATTTTAATGAAGAGTTGGAATTAATGAAGTCTTTCAAGACTCTTTTTTTTTATCCCAAGCCGATTGAATTAGATGGAGTTCTGTTTGGGTTAATGAGTGTTTTTAAGCTTTGAATGAAGGTGTTATATCTTTATTGACACGTATATCCAGTGTGTTTACTGTAAGCAGGTTACAATTACAGAAAATTTTTAACTAATTTAATATATTTTTTAAATTATTCTCTCTCTCTCTCTCTTTCTCTCTCAAACGTCTAAACGTCTTTTTCTTACTTCTTAAATATAGAGCGGACGAAAATAAATCGTAAAGTTTTGGCCCTTTCCTTTCGAATATAGGAAAGAGATTTCTGTGAGTGGTTCTTAATGTATTCAAGATTATTTCAGCAAAGTTCCAGCTCGAATGAAAGAGTTTTAATTTTGGAGCGATTTTCGTCCAAGTGGCCCTTTAATGGATTTTAAGAACATTTTAGCGTTTAACTTTGTCTAAATTATTGACGCAAACTTTCGTTTTTAATTTTATCCTGTTTTCTCTAATAATTTCCATATTTTTATCCTCTCTTATCTTCCCTTATCACGGAGGAGAGGGCAACATTGCCAAGCCCTGTGGGGGGTAGAGTGACTCGTCTCTCCCCTAGGAGGGTAGAGTGATCGAAAATGGGTGCGCATCGATGGGCAGTGTGCGCATCACTTTGTACTTTACTTGTCGACATTCCCTTAAGTATTATTTCTTTCTTAACAAGTAATACTAGATGTATTTGAAAGACAAAACAGTAATACTTAAAGTAATGACCTCGATACGAAATAATATTCAACCCAAAATGAAGAGCGGGATCTAGAGAAATGACGATAAAACCGATCACACAACTTTCTTTTGAGTTAACTTTTCATTTTAATAAAATATTTTTGGTCCTTTGATATGGGAACAGAGAATACGTAATGAACAAATCTCAAAGTCAAGCATAAATATATATAACTGATATAACAGATGCCTGGAGAAATCTTTTATACACTTATATTTCAAAAATATTGTAGAAACCAAAGGAGATAAGCGATAGGATATAGATTATTCCAGGATCTAAGAATAGCTTGTGTATCTTCTATTTACTCATTCTAGACAAGAACAACCATGGACCTTAGTGTTGAGATATCCATTGTTGTTTGTATTTCCTTTTCATCTTGTAGTGAGCTATCGCCTATCTCCTATCTCCTTTGGCTAAGACAAACTTTTAAAGTAGGTGTCATAAATAATTAGTATTCGACCTTGTCATACCCAGTAAATGCAAAGCAATTTATTCTCCGCGCGCAGGCAACAAAGTCCTTACTTTTACAAGCCAAATTTAAGACCCACACAGACGAGCAACTTTGCTTAGAACAGACTTAAGAAACGTTAGCAAAAACAATTTTCTGCGTCTTTTTAGGACAGTTTTTCATGAGGTAACTTCGGTACTCCGTTGATATTTGTGTTGTGAGCAATCTGTTGCATGCAACTTTACTTTTGCCTTTATGGACCCTCCCTCAGGCGTGGAAGACAAACTCATATTTCATAGATTTCGCAGAATACTGTACTTACATCGCGCAGTGTAATTCTCGCAACGCGCAAGGCACAGTCTGAATCTTAAGCTAAGGACACACTCTGCAACATTGCGCGCAATGTTGCATACAATTGATGTTGCAGGCCATAACACACGTGGCAATTTGTTGCACGCAACGTTGCTGAAGTAGAAAACTATCCTACTTCAGCAACATTGTCTACAATGCTGCGCGCATTGCTGTACCGTGTGTCCGTTCCTTCATTCGCTTGCTTTATACGCATATGACCGAAGTTTAATCTAAGACTTTTTACAGATGAATGAATATATGATTCTTAATACTTAAATACTAATGGCAACGCATATTCCATCAACACCGCGTGTAAATTTAAATACTGTGTATATTTACAAATATCGTTATGTTTATGATGTTGAGAACGAATGATTTCAAGTTTTATGACCATAGAAATATACCTAAAAAATTGCAGATATAATTTACTTAATTTAGAAATTGCTGTGCGAACTACTAAACCAGTTTTTGCGCACGAATGTTGAGTCATACTATATTGGATACAAATCAATTTTTTCATTTTCTTTTAAAGACTAGATTCATCATGATTTAGTCTTAATATCTTCATTAGGTGATGACAATGATTCCGAGTGCTTCCTAGCTTTGTGTCTTAAGTCGTCTATACTAGTCTTTCTAACTTCTTGATTCAGTTCTGGGGAGCCTGTTTGAGGTGTTTTCATGTATGGAATCATTGAAGGATGGAAGTAAGGATGTCGCATCAGAGATGGCGAGTAAAAGCCCACGCCGTTTGATGAAAGCGGTGATACTGCAGGAGACAACGGAGACATAGGACTAAAATGTGGACCAAATGGACTAAATGGAGGAGGTGCTGCGGCATATGGAGAGACAAGGCTAAGCGCAGGGACATGGTGGCCCCATCGCTCTAGCAACCCTGCTGGTACTCCAGGCATTGACCACCCCCCATGTAGCTGCTGCATTTCTTGTATCGATCTTTGGTACTCTGCGCCGGCTGGGTACACGTAGTTAGGACTCTCACGTCCTAGAGCTTTCTCTTTCTTACGCCATTTGGCTCTTCTGTTTTGAAACCAGACCTAAAATAAGTCAACAAGACATTATTATCTTTTTCAAACCATTCTAAAAGGCCAAACAGTTGAAATATCATTAGAACACTTTTGTCAACTGTCAAATTCACTACTGCCTGATTTGTCAGTAGACTAAAAATAGCATGGTTATTTACTAAATAAAATAGCAACGAGAACCTAGCATTCGCATTCTTAAACCATATTTCTGATATCTTCCTATTGGTACGAGATTTACTGTGTTTCTTCTTGACACAGGGTTCCCAACTGAGAAAATGTAACTTTTCAAATATGGTGTAAAACTATTATGTAAACTAGCTATGTTCGAGTTTCGTGAGCGCCCAAATAATAAATGTGACTTCACATGCTTCTCACTATTATCGTCAGTAATGGATGCACTGATTTCACCAGATTCTGAGGGTTTTTTTTATATAAAAATACACTTTAATATTTCATTCGGTTTAGTTCTTTTTGCCATACCTGATCGGTCTGGATGGATTTAATGGCAGAGAATAAAATACCACATAAGATAATGATGGAACAGCATTAAATCTTGTGGTTAGAATCACTAGGATTATCCTGATACTACGAACCCAGACGAAAATATCTTTCAAGATGTTCTCGCTACTTTCAACAGGCACAATAATAATAGAATCAAAAGAAAGAAGAAAGAAAGAGAAGTACAAGATACAGTAAGGAAAAGGAAAGCGTCCTCGTTCAGATTGATTGCTAACAAACCGCATCGAGACAGTATTTTTTAACGTCCGTTTGTTTTAAAACAAACGATTAATGATTTATAAGTGAACATTCACTTTGATTCATCTAGGCGGGGTATCAATTATAGACAGTAATGAATAGTAACTTTATACCGATAATAACGTTACTGGCGGGAGGAAATTAATCGGATTATCTCGCCTTAATGATATCGAAAGGTTTTAGACTTAGTAACAGAAGGTTGCTTATATATACTTAGTGCTCGTAAATTAATCATGATTGGTATTAATCTGATCAAACTATTTATAAAAGGTGAGGTAGAAATTCTAGAGGAAGGATCGAAAGTCCTTGCAAAATGCAATCTGTAATACAATCAAAATCCATAAAAAAACGTGAAAAATTCATTGATACGGATATAAATATTGGACCACTGTATGAATGAGTCAGAATAGTAAACATTTGTAATTAGTTTGAATTCCATGTTCGCAAACACTACCTACAGGAAAGAAATTTATTTCAAAACTAACTACAACGAAAATTTAACTTCAAAGTGCCACAAAATAAAATATTCAAGTCCATTATTATCTTACAGAAAAGCTAAACAGCTTGTTATCGTTTCCAAATAGTCCCTTGTTTCTCGCATATTAATTAGAGACATAACACCGAACTTGTTAATTCTTTCTAACACTTGAAAAAGTTAACTCTTCAATCAAGAGAGATTAAGATCTGTCATCGCCTGTCTTTTGGAGGGTTGTGTTATTGTAGTAATGATCAAGAAGATAAAAGAGCAGAAAAAAGCCTTTTGATTGAACATGTGATAAACTAGATAATACTGGAATTAAT
The DNA here is from genome assembly GCF_029948245.1 of Actinia tenebrosa. Lineage (NCBI taxonomy): Eukaryota > Metazoa > Cnidaria > Anthozoa > Actiniaria > Actiniidae > Actinia > Actinia tenebrosa. The sequence continues at coordinate 25,774,944 of NW_028292569.1, read as the reverse complement.
GTGTTTAATTTATGTTCAAAAACATTTCCAAAAAATATATAAACAAGTTTATTCTCGCGAAAAAAAGCTTCAACTCTTTACTTTCTTATGTCAATATTCAAACTAAAATAACGAAAATTAAAGATTATTGTTGAAATCTTTACATTAATCTCTAAAAAGAGATCAACAAAACATAACGAAATGATTAGCTCCAGGCAACAATGAGAATTTTTTAATTATTGCAGAACAGAACGTTTTGAAAAGCCAAATATCGTTTTTTTAATTTTTACAGTCTTTGTTCTCACAGTAAGTTGAACTTTAGCGAAGACCAAATCATAACACGTAGATCTAAATCTACTCGGAAAGATGTGTGTCAGTAAATGTCGAGTCCATAAATCTCATATCAAGGTGTTTTTTCTATATACTAATAATGATTACAATTTAGACTTAATTAACCCGGATATAATGAGTTTTTGTTTGTCAATCAAAGGTTTCTCGTGTGGTACATACATCTTTTACTCTCCAGCAAAACCAAGCGGCATGAAGTAAACTATAGCTCTAGCTACCACATTATATTAAACCTAAGCATCTTAGATTCATAAACAAATTATATATTCACTGTATCGTGTATTGGCTTAGCCATCTAATATCCCCAGATAGGATAACGTGTAAAACAGACAAGTTAAGTTGATTGTTTAAACGTGATTTTAATCTCATCGATAGAGTGTTTGGAAAAAAACTGCAAACAGCCCAAGGGTTTATTTGCTTTTCTCCGCATGGGGCTAATAGCTAATGCAAATTACTCGCGTAACAAAACTTCAGAAACTCGTCGATTTTATCTTCCTACATGTTTATCAAACTCGTGTAATGTGTATAAATTGTAATATCATCATTTAACATTCCATGTTGTATTAAGTTTGTATCAAGGAAATCATTCAGTTAGTGTTTTATCGTCTGACACCAACTCAGTTTCGAATCCCATAGCCTTGCACTAAGAGCAAGTTACATCTGTATAAGGCCATTTCGTGCTCAAGCTAACGGTCTAGTAATCCTATCGACTGCTGAATGTAGACTTAAACTCGTGTCTTTTCGAACGTGTCTAAATGAATCAACAATGATGTATACATTCTTGAGTGGATGTGTTCGCTATAAAATCACGAAAATTTATTATCCGACCGTTGTGTCCTCAGCCCAAAACTAAAGTACCATCGAAGCGTGTGTTATCATTTGAAATCGAATTTCAGCAATTTCTCATGACAAATGAAATCTTCAAAATATTGTTAACAAAACGACTTTTCAGGAATTTTTTAAATATATATATATCTTTGAACTTGTGTTTTTAAGTTCTATCGGTGATAATATTCGTGTTCATACAAGTTTGCTATCGAGTCCTTGGTATAGTATCGATATTGTACGCCATATTCAAGAGGACGAATATTGTATTCATGTATCACACATGTTTTTGCCTCTCCAAGATTGGTTATTACTCTCTCAGTAAAAACACATACAAACACATGAACACGCGCCTTCTTTCGCAATAAAGTCTTTATTCAAAATCCCAGTTAAACTAGGTTCCTTAACTGTTCAGCACCTGTCCGCGTTATTTTACCTTTTGGTAAGTTATCTTTGATTGAAAAATGCGACCTCAAAAACGTAATTCATCTCATATTAAACACTTAAATTGAAAGTTCAAAGTTTGATTTCGTTTTTCATCGATAATTTTACGAAAACAAACAGGATGAAAGCATTATCAAAAACCTTGGGATTACAAACTTAACTAATTGTTACCTCCAACAAGATATCAAGCTATCGAGTTACTAGTTCTCATCAAACACTTTACCATTGATATTCTTTGATATCAATACCTAAGTAGCTGATTCCTACCCCTATTGTATAACTAAAATGTCGAGTTGAAAGAGTCTAGCGGCGATAACATCAAAAGGAATTTTAAAATGAATGAAAAACTCAAACTAGTTTTTCAACTTACTTCGATACTGGGATATGACCCGGCCAAATTAGCCTTTTTTTACATTTAACTTAAATTATTTGCCAATTTAAAGCAGGTTTTATGATTTCAAAATCGACCACGTTGCAGTAGTTTATCTCTTAAATCAACATCAAATATAGTATGGATTTTATTGTTCTCTAAATGTATTGATATTAATTATCTGACAAACTGACCCCCAATTCACACTACTCTTCATCAACGCAAACATTTGATTTTCAATTAATTCACTCAATTTTGTATCGACTTGTAGAGTTTTAATTGGTCATTAGTGTCCATTTAAGAACGCTTGGCAACAGATATAGCACACTCTCTCTTATCAAATTGATATCACCTCGAGAAACTTCCAATTCATATCTTATTAATTTTACTTGTCGTATTATCTTTTTTTTTTTTCTTTTTTTTTTTTTTTCAATCAACCTTTTCTTCTTCATTTAACCTTTCTAACTTGTTTTCTTTCATATGATTTTTTTTCTAATTTTTATTCATGTTTTTATAGTCATTGTTAATTAAAGATTCTCCCTCGATTTAATATTTTAGCACAGTTCCATAGGCAAAATGTAAAATATATTCTTAAATATGAACAGTCGATGCAAGAACAGATCAAAAATACGGTCATCGAGGCGGTATTTACTAGTGGACTTCTAACTCAAAAACTGGTAAAAACCACTGAAAAGATCCGCTAAAACCAAAGAGAATTATAGTAAGTTTAAACAATTTCGTTTGTTTTGTGATTAAGAACAGTATGTCTTGTCTTTTGATCAAGACTCCTGTTCCAAGCGGTCTCATCTCTGCAAACTTGGGCACCGAAGTATCGTGATTAATTACTGGCTTGTAAAACTAAGACAATTCTAATTAAAGGTGACTTTGAAGTCGGTATTGCTTTAGGCTGTGCCGATGCCATGCGTCATAGGTCTTAATTTCAAAGACGGGCGAAAAAAGCTAATACGTTCTGAAGGACCAATCGATACCTCGATGACTGTTTCAAATAATCTCCAACTACCATTTATTTAAACATAAATAAGATACTTCGATATCTAGACTGGAAACTGAATTATTTTTTCATCGCGAGAAAATTTATTACAACATAAAATAGAGAATACGGGAATATCGAATTGGTTATCCGTTTGATGATAAATTATAGGACAAATATGAATTTGTTTGGATCGTAGAGTTGTATTTATTGGTTATAATGAGTCAAGTAAACACGGAAAGGAACGTAGTGTTTTAACTCAATTTATGAGGGTACAGTTTTCACAGCAGTCATAGAGTGTTTAATTAGTAATTAACAGTAATATAGCCAACCGTTATCTGATCTACTATGCTACGTTGGGAGCGAACCACCGATATCAACATATAGTGTTATGGCTTCAAGGAACTTTATGGTCCAATTTATAATATTCCTATCACATAATTACTAGTAAATTGATAATTTGAGATAGCAAGATTAGCCTAGACAACTCACCTGGACCCTTGCCTCGCTCAAGTCAAGTCTCAAAGCCAGTTCCTCACGTGTAAATACATCAGGGTATTGTGTCTTCTCAAACGCGCGTTCAAGCTGATGTAGTTGATACGTCGTGAAAGTCGTTCTACTTCTTCTCATTTTGCGTCCTCTGTTATCATCACTTGGACTGTCGTTGCTGTAGATCTCGTCTTTTTCGTCCGGACTTGGAGCATCGTCTTTAATTAATGACATTTATACGTTCTATCAAAATTATGATACGCTAATCTAAAGACATGACAAGAGTCTATTGACGTTTTCAAATTATTTCAATAGAAAAACCTTTATATAAATGAAAAACACACGAAAAATGGCCAAAATTGTCTATTTGCTTTTGCACTTTCTATGGGAATTGCAAAAGGGTTAGGCTTTTGGGGGTTGCGATCTTAGGGAAAGAGAATTAACTCTCCGCGCACCAGAGTGTTTAAATATATTTAGAAAGAAAGTCTTGTGATTTGATACGGTTAGTGATTTTATAAGAGCATAAATGTCCATAGCGTCAAACACATGTATTAGGTAGTTGGTATGTTGGTTGAAAGAAAGAATTACTTAAACACTTAGAATATCCCTGCTGCGTTTGCCATTAACGATAGCAACTATAGACGATTCACTTAGTGTATAGTACTTAACTTTAATGAGATTAATCTCTGCAGTAGATACGAGTAAAACGAATTCAACAAAGTATTTAAAAGGTAATAAAGTCTTACCAACATCGCTAGACTCGTCTTCGACTGACGTTGAGATTTGTTCGGCGTTCTGCGAGGTTCGGTTCTGGGGCTGTCGTCTCTCGTTGCTGCCACCAAGTATCATATCAATGGTATAACCTTTACTGGAGGCCTGAATTAAAGCTGACTCTATAGAGTGATTGCTCTTACTCTGTGATTGAACCTCATCTAGCGATCTCTCTCTTTCCCCTACACGATACATCATGCTTGGTCGATTTAAGCTGTTCATTACAAATCTGGTACTGACCCTAATAACAAGCCGAAATGTAACCGCGAATGCTCGTGCGTTCCCAAGAACAGCCCTTGTCTTTACAACCTGTTCGAGCGAGTTCAAAACCTCTAATGAATGCAAATTTAATATTTGCTTTTAATCTAAGCGCTTTTGTTTGGTAATCAAAATGACCGTATGTCAGTTTCTTAATTAGTGTTTATTTCACAATACAATAGGCTAAGAATAAATAACCTTTAACGATTGTCCAATCACCGAGCGAGAAGATAATTCAGCTCTGTTGGCCGGTTCGCCATTCTAGATTCTGACATCATCCTATGCGTGTTTCCTACCTTCTCGACACCTACTTCAACTATTTATTTTATAAATTAATAAAACAACATTTGGACATTTAAGGATACTCTTTAAGTCACCACCTTGCTTTGATAGTTAGAGCCAAATGAATATTAAGGACTTGTAGCTTTAATACCTTCTTGTTAGGGCTATTTTGGGCGCAGAATAGGGAAAATTAGCGGCCAATCAACCTAATTAAAAGAGCTGTATCGCCATGGCTATGAGGATAAAAGCGGGCGGTGTTTATCTACAGCAAATTTACTTACGGTGTAATTTATTTTCATTAATACTGATGCGCACTTGTGAGTTTTCAGTCAATCAGCCTCATCTTGGATTTTTTGATGCAGGAAGTTTGAAGAGCGCATTTGACAAAGTTAAACATGATTACCAGACGATTGATCAATTTCCTGTTATACACTCGAGGTAATTTCAAGCTAAGCTTTCACAGTTGGAGACCTCGCCAAGCAATTTTGTCTCATTACAGTGAAAAGATAATCCAACTTTATTATGGCAACCTACTGCGATTAAACAATTCGTCCAAAGTTGTATTACGCTAATAATGGAAAACAGCAGGGCGGCATAGGTTGTGTTGTTTTCTTTTTGTTTATTCCTAGTCTAATGTATTCACTTGGTATAATTAACGGACAATCCCTTGAGTTGAGATACAAAAGCATTGTAAATTAAATGAATACAGGGACAATAGAGTTTTAGGTCGTGATAGGATTGCTGTTTAATTTCTAGCTGGAGGGGTGGTTGTTGTTTATATTATTTCTTTCCTCTGAAGGCCTTTGTGATGCTTGTTTCAACACCTCCTCGCCAACTGTGTGGGACTGACGAGCCTAAATTCGAAAAACCAACGCATCTCTGTCCTTCCTGGTTCTCAACTAACTCAAAAACCTCCTTACATCCAACGGCTGTTACAGAAAACTACATAGGTCCCACTCTTGAAAGGAATTTAGCTCGAACAATACATCGGACTAAGCTTCAGTTTTACTTGGATTTGTTTATTGTTTAGAAGAATTTGTGTGGTCTTTGTGAAAAGAAGTCCAATATATCATTAGTCATCACCGATATAAAAAACGTTTTCTAATAACTCTTTTGATACTCTGATTACCAAAAGGCTTCACACCAGCTTTTCACACGAGACATTTATGCAAGCAATATGCTTATCTTTGCAGTGACAATTTCAAATTGAATCATATTACACCTTTTGCTGTTCATTAACAGAAAATGTACATTCATTTGTGCCAATAGTTGTATCAATAACGTGTAATGTACTTTCATCAACACCACAAGTAACATCATTAGCGCGGATCAACTTTCAATAACGACAATTAAATATGCGTGTGCATTCATAGACATCAATGGACAATCAATAGCGCGTTCGTACATTCATATGCGCGGAATGTATTTTCTTTTGCGCGAAATTCAACTTCAATAACACCAAATGACAAACAATAGCATTTATGGACAATCATTTAACCAAAAGTGAAAATTCATTAGTGCTATTAGCATAATCATTGACAATCTATAACGCGTTTGGACAATCATGAGGATCAATGTTATATTCTATAGCGTGGTTCGACAAACATTTGCACGATTCGAATGAACAATAAGAGAAATAAAACAATCATTTATTTATTTTAGCCTTTAATTTCTTCGCCATTTATACATCGTGGCAAATACGTTTGCATATAACTGAACCACTTACCACATTTAGCGATAGTGATAGTTGCCACATTTCTCTGGAACCCTTCCATTAGCAACTGCGTTCTGTAGTGACCTAGAGCAATCCCTCGTCGTCTTGCCTCAGCCCGATCGTTCGTATGTTGTTGGATCTCTGGACTGCTGATGTCGTCTTTGATTGCTGCTTTAAGTGAGCTAATTGCTATTCTCCTACGCAGCCGCTTTTATGGAGGCAGTTACCTGAGTTTTTTATATGTTTTAAAGTGATAAAAACAAAAATCGCTAATGATTGTTTTATTTCTCTTATTGTTCATTCGAATCATGCAAATGTTTGTCGAACCACGCTATAGAATATAACGTTGACCCTCATGATTGTCCAAATGCGTTATAGATTGTCAATGGTTATGCTAATAGCACTAATGAATTTTCACTTTTGGTTAAATGATTGTCCATAAATGCTATTGTTTGTCATTTGGTGTTAGTTGAAGTTGAATTTCGCGCAAAAGAAAATACATTCCGCGCATATGAATGTACAAACGCGCTATTGATTGTCCATTGATGCCCACGAATGTACACGCATATTCAATTGTCGTTATTGAAAGTTGATCCACGCTAATGATGTTACTTGTGGTGTTGATGAAAGTACATTACACGTTATTGATACAACTATTGGCACAAATGAATGTACATTTTCTGTTAATGAACAGCAAAAGGTGTATAAGTTTAAAAAGACGTTTTCTAGAGCGCCTTGCCACGAGTTCAGCAGAATCTAAAACATTTCACACCCTTAATTTCTTAAAGTATTAGAATAATTGTGAATAATGTTTATAAATTACTTTATAAACAATAGGCTTTAGTCCTTCAAACTGTTGACAAAAAGTACTCAGAACTGTGTACCGTTACTTTATCCAAAACAAACAATGCTCGCAATTCTTAAGCTTTCCTGATTAATCTACTTAAGATTACCATTATTAATTTGGAAAGAAACAACGCAGGAATCGACGTCTTACAACTTTGAAGTCAGAAATTTCTGGTTAGTCGTGAAGTTATGACAAATATTTAATATATAATTGTCTTTGGTACAGTGTTAATCTTTCTTAAATCAGCCGACAAAAGAACAACATTTGTTCAATTATTCTAAGATTACTGCACCGAATTAGCGAATCAAGATTTATTGGACAATTTGAGTCCAACCTTTTTTTCATGATCCTGTTACTAAAGCAAGTTATGGCTACTTTGGTATCGCATGAGGATGCTGAAGTCTCTATTTTATCTTAGTCAAACAAGCGTTCTGCGCACAGCTGCGCCCCATTTTTCTTTCTATCTTTTTCTCCTAATATTGAGGAAGTTCTTTGCTCTGTGAGGGGTTGTGTTGAGGTTTTCTTGGTCCCTTCTCATCGACATTTTCCTGTTATGTTGTGATTTGAAAGTTTTGTTAGCAACTGTGCAATGTTCTTTTCTTTATTCTCTATTCAAACGTCAACTATAACCTAACATGTACGATACCAACTCGATCATGGATTGGCGGACATTACACATACTACGATGCCACTAAAAAGGCATTTAGGAAGCGTTTCTCTTAATTGTTGAACGCATTTTGTGACGAACTGAATTGTGTTTTCGTTAAAGCAAGTAGGTGTTTCCTGAGCTTTGTTGCTGGGAGTCAGGCGTTTCTATCTGCGTCCATCTGGATGGAACTACGTCATTGCTTCTTCCTCTTCCGTCATTCAGCTTACTTTCGTACTTTGTGATCATCGCCACCAATTTTAAGAGAGTTTGTCGACTTTCCCGGCACGTTAATAAATAAAAATCATTAAAATCACCGAAAATCCAGATGAAAAATATTGAATATTGGTCATGTTTCAAGTGGTCAATGACAAATGGTTACTTTGGCTGTTCAAGCAGTTTAATCATTCTTTCATGTTACAACATTAAAATACTTTTAATTGTTATTTATAAGAGTCAATGAAGATTATTTTAGAGTTTACAAACTTGTGTAGAGGTTGCAAAGGCTTTATCGTGAGACAAGAGACCATTCATTCGCAGAGTTTTTACGACATGTTATAAAACTGGCTATCTACCAATTTGGTTGTTTCCGAATGAGTGTTCCAAGTGCACGAACCCTTTGCCAGTGTGTTTAATCTTTGTTCTTGTAGCTAGATGGATTCCGTGACGAACTCAATCTTGCAGCCTGTATGTAATATTCATACACAAGCATGTTTTGTTTAGTGAATAGTGTTGTACAGTGTGTGGTCAGTAGAGTATAGTATACATACCTGCGACAGATGTCATGAATAAAGTGATTTTTTTTCATATTCAAACTAGTAATGGTCCAATGGAGAAGGTTTCGTTTACACTTTTTACAAGTTCTTGGACGAGGCATTAGATTTGTGTACAGTAAATAAAAAAAATTTACGTTTATTGACGTCTTTAATTTCATTATAATTTTTTTCTTTTTTCTTTTTTCAAATCTTAGTCTTCCTGTTGAAATTATTAACAACAACTTCCAGTTTCCAAAAGCAGCATCTTCCCATGGAAGCTTTTTGTCTCTTCATATTTCAAGGACAAATACTCAGAAAATAATAACCTATTTAGGCATTCTGTCCTAACACACATAGATTCAAGTTTTATTCGATTTAGTTCAAAGTGAAGCGTAAGGATTTTGCTGACCGGTATCCGTTACAAAGTTTATCAAACTCGACTAGTCGTACTGCCTCAGTTGGCTGCATCGATCAAACCACATCGACCTATGATATTGGTTTTTATCTATGATATTCTATTACTGTGATATTCTTTGCAAGTGGACTTTGCATCTTTTTATCTGCATTTTTATGGCCTTCAGAACTGCATGACACTGTTTATAACACGTTTACGTTCATATACGCCTATTTCAATAAACGCTGTCATCGCCAAAGGATGCAATAGGCGAAAAGCGATAGAAGATAGGTCATTCCAAAGATCCAAGAATAGCTGGAATGACTTGTGTTTCTGCTTCTCATTCTCGTCCAGAACGAGGATCTTAGTGTTGAGACTGATTCAATATTCTTTGTGTTCAACGAAAACCATTTCCATGTCGCAATGACCTCAGTATCATCTATCGCCTTCTGCGATGACAATGTTTATTGAAATAGGTGTGTATATAAATTGATCATTTCTCTCGTGATTCAACCAGAACGGCTCCAAGCAAGTAGCAATCTTAATTTCAATCATTCAACGCTACAATAACCTCAATAAATTTCCCACGAAATTTTTTGATCGACTGTTAATTAACCATTGTGATATTGTCAGGTTTCTTCGTGCTTTGATTTTGGAATTAATTCTAGAATAATACGATGAATAAATCAACCAGAAAAACACTCCAAATCACTGCTATAATCCTTGATGGAATCACTTATGCCCAGGTTATTTCATAATATTTCGTTTATAACGTCATTATTGGGGATAAAGTTCAGTGGTATCGCTCAAAAGATCGTTAAAGAATTTAAACAAATAAAACTGATAATGGACTGATTTCTATTCCTCACTTAACAAATTGTTTTAATTACTAAACTGATAAGAATTTGTTAAGAGTACTTCGGATTGATATTGTACCTCAGGTGCTACTGAGTCACGCAAAGATGAAATTAAAGGATTTACACGACCACCACAGGAAATAATTACTCTATTATGGCTAGTATGAATTTTGTTTAACTGTTTTCTCATATTATAGTTTCCAAAAGCTTTTATAAAAGAATTTATGTTTTAGATTTCTGTTATGCCTTGGAACACACGCGCGCCGTAAGGTAATAAAATGGCGGGAATTTCTCGCTCAATGATTGGCTTATTCAATTAGAGAGAAAAAGACGGTGAAATAGGATCAAGCTCACACGAAAAAAAAACCCACGCTCTTTAATATGATTAATTTATAGGATATCTGCCTATTATCTCTATATTAAGGGTTATGTTATTGTAACTGTTGTAGTTTTAATTTCTTTAGCGAAAACTGACGTCAATTGATTTGGAGCTCACTTGGCCATCCTTTTCCACTTGTAAAAACCTGACTAAGCATTGCTTGGGGAACTGTTTGTATTTTAGTCTAAAAGCAAAATCTTCATCCGCAATTGTAGCTCATACAGGGTAATTCATTTCTTTACACTTTTTAGATAAACGGCTCAGCAGACTACTCGGTGCTAACAGTTTTATATTTTATATCAACAATAGACTACATCAACCCCTTCTTCTCTCCTACAAAAAACTCTCCTTCTGAGAATATTCAAAAGCGTTTGTGCGTCTGGTTCATTTGGATTTTGAATGATGTTTACGTTAGAAAACATGTGATCATTATTGTAGTTGTCTGAACAGTAAGTCTTGGGTTAACTATTTACAACAAACACACTTAACTACTATCACCCGGCCGGTATATTGGTATCTACAAGGCTGATGATCCCAGACCAAGAACAGACAGTCATCAATTATATCTGAAGTGGTGTCGATAATAAAATGTTATATAACCACTGATATGCGATATTTACAAGTGAGTTAAAGACTGTTATATCCGTTATACGGTCAGCGTGACTCAGCATAAGACGTAACTTACTGTACATGTTTACAAGGGATAGACATATTTTCCGATATGGTGGCCATCTTGAATTATATTGTTTTAATTAAGACATTATGAATTGCTGAGGGGGCAACTATTGGAAAATGTATAGACTTCACAGCTGTCAGGATGTCTTTTTATACTGTATTTACGGTTTTCAATGAGAAGCACATCTAAAAAGCAATTGAATTTGTACGAAGACTTTAATTAAATTATTTAAAAACGTTACCCCCCACTCTATGCTTTATAAATTTTCTACGTGTTTTCCCCCTCGCGTAAAAAAGTTCCTAGATCTTCAGACCTGCTTTATATAAGACCAAAATGTACGGCGAGTTCGTAATTGTCTATCCTTTTACAAGTACTGAATTGTACAATCTACGTAAAAAATCCAAGTTTTTAGATCCACAGACCTGCCTTATCATGAATGACTTCCTCCGACGCCTCTGCTGGTCGTCAAGCATCATCGAGGATAAACTACAACTCTCAAAACACACATTAAGGGAACGGAAACTGATTCTCATCTCATCTGTCATAAGTAGGATGTTGAAAAAATGATGCTTTTGTTGAGAGAGAGTCAAGGATGGGCAAGCGCTTTGTTCGTAATAAATTTTTTTCACCAGAAGTTCTGTAAAAAATATATGAAGTACCTCTTGGATAGAGGCAGTAACAATAGACATTTAGTACAGGACTCTTAGTGTTAAACAAAGGAACTTCCGGTAACACAGGAACCACCAGCTCTAGCTGTTGTTAAAAAAATTAATCAAATTCATGAATAAAAAGTAAAAATTTCAAGAAAATTCAGGAATATGATTTCAACATGTAACGTGTATTGTAGATAGTTGACGCCTGTCGCTAAATAGCGCTTTCATTATCATTTTCTCATGCTCTCATACTTCAAAACAGTTTTAAGACTATACTTCTTACTTACCCAGAAATTTATTAAACCACATCAGTGAGACGTATTAAGTTCGACGACCATTGCTTAAGGTTGACATAAATATTCAGGTTAAAGAATCTTTTTATATACTTTTAACGAAAAAAACTAGCGATAATAAATGACTCAAACTCTTTCTGTTTCACTTTGAAAATGATGTCAGCGGCACTTGAAAGGTCAGTTACTATCGCTAGTTTTTTTCGTTAAAAAATAGATATTTAGAATAACATATTTGACGCAGAATTCCCATTTTATTATTAAACTCAAATATAAATTATTTCAAGAGCATTACCAAACCACACCGTTAGGAAATGGTTGCGTTACATTAATTCGTTGACCGGAGACTGGGACGAGTGTTCAGTTTGGTAGATGGGAATGCATGGGTTAGCTAACGTTTTACAATGACGTACATCCCATAACTGATTTCTTGCCCATCTATTGATGGTTTCCACAGCCGCCATGTTGGATGAATTCAAGCTTCGTCATTAGTCTCTTTTGTTATGTCATCCAACATGGCCGCCGTGTCTTTTGTTATTTCATTCTCTTGGGAATGTTTGAAAACCAGCAATGATATCTATATCTGCACGTCTTAACTTCTTGCGCGCTCATAATATTCAAGTGCGCATGTCATTAAATATGTATAACACCCCATAATTTATTGCCATTCATGTTCCCTCAATGCGCATGTGTGAGATATCTATTCCTTTGCACTCGTACTATTCAAATGCGCATGACATTAGATATCTATAATACTCTTAAATTTTTCTTGTGTTTAGTTCTGTCTTACTACAGATGTCATGAAGTTTCTATAACATCCTTCAATCCTTTGCGCCTTCATGTTGTCTCACTGCGCACGTGTATACATTCCATAATTTCTTGCGTGCTCATGATATTCAAGTGCGCATGTCATTAGATATTTGTGAAATCCCGCAATTTCTTTTGCTTTTATTTTGCCGTACTGCGCATGCCACGAGATATTTAAATCCTTGCACTTTCACGTTACCTTACTGCGCATGTCATGAGATATCTATAAAATTCTTTAATTCCTTGCACTTTCACGTTGCCTTACTGCGCATGTCATGAGATATCTATAAAATCCCTTAATTCCTTGCACTTTCACGTTGCCTTACTGCGCATGTCATGAGATATCTTTAAGCTCAATTTCCTCAGCTTCCTCTATCTTTTTCTTGGTTTCTTTTTTCTGTTTCGTAGTTTTTAAACACCGTCCATTTCGATACAACTCCACGAACAGGATAACCGTACTAATGAGAACAAACGTCACGACAATACCAGCGAACATATAAAGCGCCATGTTTTCATGATGAACTTTAGTTTCTGGAGACAATGGAGTATGATCGTCCATCTTACCAACCCTCGGCGAGTGGTTAGTTATATTGATACGACTTAATAATTCTTTGGCTTCTTTTGTTAGTGAGTACGCATGCGTGTCTATGGGTGAGGGCAACTCAGACATCCCGGGTGTGCGGGCTCATTTGGTAATCGTTTTGAATCTATAGATTTCTCTACATCTGAAAAAAAAATAATTTAACATCAAATTTCTCAATAGAGTAAGAATTTCTCGTGTCAACTGCAGCGTTTTGAGGAAACGAAACAACTTGTAATTCAATTATTTGTAAGATATACACTTGATAACGCTAGGGAGGTATGAATTTCACAACAAGTTTTGATTATTTTTTCAGGCTTTCAAAAAAAAAATCTTTCTTCATATCTATGGCCCTGACTCTATAAGATACGATTCAAATTTTCTTGTAATATTTCCCACAGACAGTAAATAGTTACCATGGATATTAAACGCAATAAATCTAGCCAATAGTTTTCACTGTTGCATGATAAACAGCACAGACGTCGTCAGCCATAATAGATTAAAACCTAATCGTACAGGTTCTACCAGCGAGTTTATTCGTAATCAGTAGATAAAACAACCATTACAGTTCGTTTAGATTATAATATCTTTTAGAAGCGTTAGATTAACAATGTGTTTGTCGCCTGAATAGGATATATAGTCATTATTCAAGCCACGACCATCATATAAAGTATCATAAAAAACACGTTATAATAAAATGGCGACGAAGCATCCGAATGTTATATAAAGAATTTCTGTTCTTGTATAACTCTAATTTTAACCGGTTAAACTTACGTTTATTTCCAAGGGATTTCCATCCATTTTTCCATCACATTTGTTTTCTATTTTCCCATTTAATATGCTTCCTTTTTTACTGTAGCAAGTTATGGCGATCGTTTCATATTTGTTCCTTTTCGTTTGGAGCCAATAAGGGGATCGTAAGGAGTCATTAATAATGGAATACTATATGTTATCATGTGGTATCATGGTGTATATGTATAGAAATCTACCTGTTAGGTACTTGTGAACGACTTGCTCGTTGATTACTGGTGCCGACCCAAGGAATCCCCTTTACTTGTACACTTATTTATCACCCCTTAACGTCAAAAATGTTTTATTTTCTATTTATTCATTTATCATAGTTCAATGTCAAAGATACAACAAAAAAAGCTTTGGGTTTCCTGTGTTTCTCTCTACATGTACAGCGGTCTTTCGAGTTTGAGGAAGCGCGTTTCATTGAAATAAAAAATGGTGTTTCCTTTCAACATTTTCTACGGTTTGTAGAGAAGTGGAACACTTAGTTAACAATGCATGAAACAAAGGTGAGTTTACTAATTAAAATGAAGCCCCATACCCAGCCTGGTGAGTTATGGTTTTAGCGAAAACATCCCTCGGAAGTTTCGGTTTGTCGTTTTCAGGAACTTATCTTTCAAACTGCGCATAATCAAAATATTAAAGGCCACAACATTGTCCCTGAAGAGTTTCAGGATTCTGCTGTAGCCATATGCACTAGATGGCTAAGAAATAGATCATATGTACTTGATGGCTAAGAAAATATACAACTTTCTGTGTTAATAGTTAAACCAAACATGGAATATTAATAGAATTGTCCAAAAAGAAGATCAAATGAGAATGTGGCAATCCCATAAATATCATGTTTCTGATAAATGTGGGGATAAAAATCGGAAAATATCTTTGGGTAGCGATGCCCTTCCAGGGGCCCACTGGACCACTTGTCATGTGTGGATAGCGCAACAAAAGTCGTAACATATGGAGATTCGATGGGCTGGCCAATCCCTGAAAAACTCATGGGAGGCATTGGCGCACTGGACAACTTGTCATGTGGATAGTACAACCAAATTCGTAGCATACGGAGATTCGATGGGCTGGACCAGCTATATATGAAGTCCAAGAAAAAACAATTTCAGATTGCAACGAAAATAGTAAACTTTACATCGTAAACGTGTGCCGCCGCTTCTCGACTCCCGTTCGGCGCTCACTCACTTTGTCAAATAAGAAGAAACCTATTAATGCAATGGCCTTCCTTAGCTTTCAAGCTACTTATCTACTGAAAGAGAGTCCCCTTAGTGAGTTTATCTCTAGAAATATACGGTTTTTAGCAGAATTTCATATCAATGAACGCCACACATATAAAAATAAAATAAAGTTTTGGGTTTCCTGTGGTATTGACGATCTTTCAAATTTGCGCAGGCGCATTTCATTAGAAGTTTCAAGATGGCGTCCTTGTAGGTTCTTGTGTAAAGAAAGTTCGACATTTTAGCTCGGAATTTAGACTAATATTTTAGAACAAGACGTCTAAAATGTCACTTGTAGCTTACGGAGATAGTAATGATGGATCAAGTGATAGCGAAGGAGAAGGAAACACTAATTTTCCTCCAAAAACATCGTCGTTTTCCGCTTGTGAACCTTCGACTTCATCTGCCAAACGTGTAGAAGAAACTACTCCTTCTACTTCTACGGCCTCCGAAGACGTAACTTTGACTAATTCTGGTAATCGTTCACGTCTATCATCGCTATTACCAAAGCCAAACAATCCAAACAACGCCACAGCAGTTTTAAGATCGAATTTCTCGACTCTTGACACTCAAAACCTCGATGAAGATGAGGACGAGATTATAGAGGTCGAAGAGGAGTATGTTCCTTTAAGTCAAATAAAAAAAGATAAAAAGACTCCAGTAAGTGTGGCAAACGAAGAGCAGAAATCAGTTGGAAGTTTGTTTTCGCGTATGCCTTCTCCCTGGTCGTTTGGAACAGGAATTTCTGTTGGTAAAAAGAAAGGTTCTGAAGATGATGAAGATGATAAGAGTAGAAAAAGAAAGCAGCCAGTCAGAATTGTGGCTCCTACAATCAGTGAGGTAAAATACTAGTTGACACTTGTAGGCACCACCCCCCCCCCCCCCCCCCCCCATCACCTATCCCCACACACCAGGCGTTAGGCCCACCCTTTCCAGTCAAACCTTTAATAATAATAATGATATCTATTTATATAGTGCTCTTTTCCATATGCATATGTTCGAAGGCGCTTTACAATGAGTTGTGAACGAGAGGTGGCTAGTATGAGATGTAGACACTGAGGGTGGTCACTGCCAGGGTTTCTTTACATCCTCAGTGGCCCTTGTATGTCCCTCGATATTGGTTAGTAGTGATGAAGTGTGGAGAAACCTTTGATTTGTTCCAGGGAGTAGCAATGATGTAATCAATGCACCAGGAATAAGTAATGCAATCAAAATGTATGTTTTTATAGGATGATTTAGATGATGATGATGAAAAAGAACCTACTGCCAAGAAGCCCATGAAATCAAAAGTAAGTTCCTTCTTATTTGCTACTAAAGAAATATATACATTAAAATCAATCAGGTGTTGCACTGCCAGTGACATTGCTATCTCTCGTCATTATGGTGGTGGGTTTGACCCTTAAATCTACCATCATGTGATGGAGTGCTCTTATTAACTATATATAATCTAGGTTATACATTTATTACATCATTAACATTCACTGATGATGGCGGTATGTACGCCAAAACATGTTTGGATTAAAGAAACTTATCCTATTTCTCAAAATTGAGTAGAGTTACTTGTTTAATGTCACCAAATCCCTCCCTACCTGTGGGGTCAAAATAATGAAAAGTATTAATTACTTCAAGAGAAGGGAAATCGTTTTTTTTTTTTTGACTCCCAGATTGGGAATTATTTCAATGAGTCTATAATGTTTCTTTAATGTTGATCTATTGTCAGACTGGTTCAGGTCTCTCTTCACTTCTTCCAAAACCAAGACACAGCATCACTACAACCTCATATAACCCTAACAAACCCATAGCTAAACTGTCCAACAGACCTCTCATCCCACATACACTCACCAAAAAACCAGCACCGGCAAAGAAAAATGCTAAAAAAGGAAAAAAATCAGAAGACGATGGAAGTGGCGATGAAGATGATGGTGAGCCAGTTGCCTTCTTCAGCTTTAGTGAGAAAAAGAGTGTCATAGACACAAATGTACCAAAAGACGTTAAGAAAATTAAGTTAGAGACGTCTGTGATGAGTGTGAACATTCTGGGAGATGAAAATCCAATAGATGTGCCGAAAACACATAATAAATCAGAGACAATTACGGGTAGCCTTGAAGTTAACAGTACAGAGTACAGTGCTCCTATGAGTTCTGGGAAACCTGGGGTAGAGAGTGCCCATGCTTCAGTATCATATGTAGGAGAAGGAAGTCCTTATGGAAGTACATCAGCTGTTTCTCATTACTACGATACTAGTGAAGGTGCTTCTACGACTTACTATCAGCCAACAGCAGGTCCTAGTCAACAATATGTAAGGAATATTTGGATCCTATAATCTGTTTATATTTCATATTTCATAAAGGGCTTTTTTATGAAGTTGCTCCACACACACTACCACTACATTCACTATTTACATCACTCAACTCACACTCAGAGGAGAAAACTGCAGAACAAAGAACAGTGCATCAAACAAACTCAATGGACATAATTTATGAAGTTATCATAATAATAGCAAACTACTTACACTTTTGTTTGGTGATGATTTCAAAGTTGGTTGGATATAACTTTCTCTTTAGAATTTACATTGCTCTTTAGTTCCATTTTTTAAAACTTTGGGGTAGTCCCTGTCACATGCATGGACTATGGGGTGGATGTGAAGTCTTTAGGTGCCAGAACACTTCAATCCAGATTCTCTTATTCTAGCAGTGCTTCAGCTACAGTACCCCAGTCAGCATTGCAATAATACCCCTAACACTAGCCTATGCCCTCACCATGAGGACTCTGCTCAATGATCTACCCTGACATACCTTTCTTGTTGTCCATCCAGTCAGGATATGGAGCATATAGTGAGAATCCTGGATATTATGATGCTGATGGGACACAAGGAATGTATAACCAGACATATGGAGGTTATGCTCAAGAACAGACTAATGAGCAGACAGATGATATTGATATGGAAAAGGTTGGTAAAGTTATTGATACTAACATGGTGGTGATGGTGATGATGATAGTGGTCATGATGCTGATGATGTGGTGGTGATAATGATGATGATGATAGTGGTCATGATGATGATGATGATGGTGGTGATGCTTAGTGGTGATGGTGATGATGATAGTGGTCATGATGCTGATGATGTGGTGGTGATGATGATGGTGTTGATGATGATGATGATAGTGGTCATAATGAAGATATGATAGTGGTCATGATGCTGATGATGTGGTGGTGTTGATAATGATGATGATGATGATAGTGGTCATGATGAAGATGTGATAGTGGTCATGATGATGATGTGGTGGTGATGATATGATAGTGGTCATGATGATGATGATATAGTGGTCATGATGATGATGATATGGTAGTGGTCATGATGATGATGTGGTAGTGGTTATGATGATGATGTGGTAGTGGTTATGATGATGATGTGGTAGTGGTCATGATGATGATGATATGGTAGTGGTCATGATGATGATATGGTAGTGGTCATGATGATGATGATGTGGTAGTGGTCATGATGATGATGATATGGTAGTGGTCATGATGATGATGATATGGTAGTGGTCATGATGATGATGATGTGGTAGTGGTCATGATGATGATGATGTGGTAGTGGTCATGATGATGATGTGGTAGTGGTCATGATGATGATGATATGGTAGTGGTCATGATGATGATGATGTGGTAGTGGTCATGATGATGATGATGTAGTAGTGGTCATGATGATGATGATATGGTAGTGGTCATGATGATGATGATGTGGTAGTGGTCATGATGATGTGGTAGTGGTCATGATGATGATGATATGGTAGTGGTCATGATGATGATGATATAGTGGTCATGATGATGATGATATGGTAGTGGTCATGATGATGATGATGTGGTAGTGGTCATGATGATGATGATATGGTAGTGGTCATGATGATGATGATGTGGTAGTGGTCATGATGATGATGATGTGGTAGTGGTCATGATGATGATGATGTGGTAGTGGTCATGATGATGATGATGTGGTAGTGGTCATGATGATGTGGTAGTGGTCATGATGATGATGATGTGGTAGTGGTCATGATGATGATGATATGGTAGTGGTCATGATGATGATGATGTGGTAGTGGTCATGATGATGATGATATGGTAGTGGTCATGATGATGATGATGTGGTAGTGGTCATGATGATGATGATGTGGTAGTGGTCATGATGATGATGATATGGTAGTGGTCATGATGATGATGATGTGGTAGTGGTCATGATGATGATGATGTGGTAGTGGTCATGATGATGATGATGTGGTAGTGGTCATGATGATGATGATATAGTGGTCATGATGATGATGTGGTAGTGGTCATGATGATGATGATATGGTAGTGGTCATGATGATGTGGTAGTGGTCATGATGATGATGATGTGGTTGTGGTGATGGTAGTGATTATGAAGATAGTGATAATGGTGATGGTGATGAGACAATGATATATATGGTAATAATAACTCAGGTATATATCACATGTGATCCTATTTTAACAAAAACCACCCTTGATGTTTTAAAAATTCCAGTTAAAAAGATTACAAGGTAAAAGAAATTGTAACGAACAGATCAACATCATAGATATCAATGCGGCTGACCAGACTGGTGACACCCAGCTACAAATGACAAAAATAACCTCTGAACAGATTGCTCATCGTCCTTCCAAGGTTTGTTACATCAAGGGTTTTTAATAGACCCTTTTTGAGTTCCAAATTACCGCTGTGTTTCTTGATTACAGACTCATTTGCTCAGGTGAAGCCTCAAATCAGTGTCTAATATTATTACTCGCAAATACCAACGGTAAAGTAAAGAATGCACAAGTTCAACAATACGAACACTTTGAAACTTGACGGACCTTGACTGGAAAACGTGAATATTCTTCACAAAATCGAGGCTTAGCCTGAGTAAATGAGTCTGTAATCAAGAAACACAGCAGTAATTTGGAACTTCAAAAGGGTCTATTTTCACTCCAGACTTTCAGGAGTTATGATTTATATAATCATATGAATTATTTGCACGAGTCTCAGTAGATTGTTATTAACACAAGTGAAGATCAAAAGTTGACAACAATGTGTCCAGGTCAACAAAACTTGTTAGCCTTTTGAGAGTTACAGAATGCAGGGTTGCTGATAGTAAAAAGTGATACCTTAATTTCTTTAGTTTCCTTGCGCATAAGAAATAAACTGGCTGATGAAGTGTCCCTATTCTAAATACACAACTTTATAATTCCTGAAAGGGCAATTAATGATTCTATTTGGACTATTAGGGCCACATTTACATTTTTTGTAATCTACAGTCTTTTCTTCCCCGACCCCCACCAGCTCTCCCCCTCCCCCCCTCCTCCCTACCCCCTCCTCCCTCCTCCCCCTTCCCCCTGCCCCTCCTCACTTCCCCCTCCCCCCACAAACATGTAACTAGACAAACTACAGTTTTGCCAATACAATAATTTACGTTGTCTATTATTCATTATCATTTCTCAATTCTTCTTTCTTCTTACAGAAAAAGGGCAATATGCCATCATCACAGCAACGCAGAAAACATCAAATCACCTACTTAGCATTTCAGGTATGTCAGCTTGACAATGCACTGAAAGTTAGTTGTGTTTGGCAGCATAAAAATTGAAAATACAACCTTTATAGACTAAATATCTATTTTATTGAACCCTGAAAGAATCTATGAGATTTACAATTATAATGCCTGCTTACAACAGTGTATTAAACTTAATAATAATAATAATGGCTTTTATTTAAACACAATAACAAATTACAGCATTGCTGATGTGGTCTGCGGTGTTCAAAGTCTGGGCACTCACAGATCAAACTCTGGACTGAACGAAGTCAGAGCACATTAAATCCAATATTGAATAGACCAGTTTCGAATTCCAAATTACCGCTTTGTTCCTTGATTACAGACTCATTTACACAGGGTTAGCCTCGTATCAGTGTTTAAATATTCACAAATACCAACAGTAAAGTAAAGAATGCACAATTTCAACAATAAAAACAGTTTGAAACTCGACGGACCTTGACTTGAACACGTGAATATTCTGCACAAACTCGAGGCTAACCCTGTGCAAATGAGTCTGTAATCAAGAAATACAGCGGTAATTTGGAACTCGAAACTGGTCTATTGAGATTTTGCATATTAAAAATCTGAAATTAAAAATAAGAAGACTTTCTTTTCCCCCTTCTTGGGACTCAAAGATGACCAGATAAAGTACCCAGGAGAAGAGTTTAATGTAGTTAACCCCCAGGGGGGGGGGGTACTCCACCAGGATTTGGGTAGGGGTGTTCCGCTGGGATTCTGAAAGGGGTACCCTGTTTATGACAAAAAAACTCAAAATTATAGACCCTGTTTATGACAAAAGATATAATTAATTGCACTGTGTTCCTGTTTCAATTATCATGTCATCTCGTGTATCGTTTTTTTACGACCGTAACTAACCAGTTTCGGTCAATACGAAAGTAGAAACCCTGAATATGACAGGAAACTCAGGAAGAACTTGGAATTCGAGTGAAATTGCATACCCTGTTTATGACAAGAAGCCCGAAAAACCATACCCTGTTTAGTGGATCATCCCCATATAGTCCATATATGGGAGTACCCCCCCCCCCCCCCCCACTGGGTGTTAACCACTTCATGTGGGGTGATAGTTCATTAATCATTATTTATTATTAATTAGGCAAAAGAGAGGGAATTTGAACTACAACAACAGTGGTCTTCAAATCGTCAAACAAAAAGACAGACTCAAGCTAAATATGGGTTTTAAAGATTGTGACATGTTAAAATAATAGTATTGTTTATTTTGTGCATAAAAATATAGGAATTAAAAGGAAAGCTACATTTTCATTATTACTTTAATTATCAATTGGGAAATCACAAACCTTTTTCAAGCATATGAATTATTCATCATGAGTTAAAAATCATTTTTTAAGCATTTTTTTGGACTATAGCCCATGGTTTTGATGAAAAATGGACCATTTTCACACCTTTTTGCAAGATATGAATTATTTATGAGCACTTAAAAATCAGTCATTTTTGGGCATTTTTGGCCAAAAAGCATGGACTATAGCCCATGGTTTTGATGAAAAATGGGTTATTTTCACACCTTTTGCAAAACTATGATTTATTTATGACAAATGAAAAACCAGTCATTTTTGGGCATTTTTGGCCAAAAAACATGGACTATAGCCCATGGCTTTGATGAAAAATGGACCATTTTCACACCTTTTGCAAAACTATGATTTATTTATGAGTGCTTAAAAATCAGTCATTTTTGGGCATTTTTGGCCAAAAAGCATGGACTATAGCCCATGGTTTTGATGAAAAATGGACCATTTTCACACCTTTTGCAAAACTATGATTTATTTATGACAATGAAAATTCACTCATTTTTGGGCATTTTTGGCCAAAAAGCATGGACTATAGTCCATGGTTTTGATGAAAAATGGGCCATTTTCACACCTTTTGCAGAACTATGAATTATTTATGACAAATGAAAAATCAGTCATTTTTGGGCATTTTTTGCCAAAAAGCATGGACTATAGCCCATGGTTTTGATGAGAAATGGGCCATTTTCACACCTTTTTGCAAGATATGAATTATTTATGACAATTTTAAAATCACTCATTTTTGGGCATTTTTGGCCAAAAAACATGGACTATAGCCCATGGCTTTGATGAAAAATGGACCATTTTCACACCTTTTGCAAAACTATGATTTATTTATGAGTGCTTAAAAATCAGTCATTTTTGGGCATTTTTGGCCAAAAAGCATGGACTATAGCCCATGGTTTTGATAAAAAATGGCTATTTTCACACCTTTTTGCAAGATATCAATTATTCATGACAAATGAAAAATCAGTCATTTTTGAGCATTTTTGGCCCATGGTTTTGATGAAAAATAGGCCATTTTCACACCTTTTGCAAAACTATGAATTATGTATGTGAAATGAAAAATCAGTCATTTTTGGTTATTTTTGGCTAAAAAGCATGGACTATTGCCTATGGTTTTGATGAAAAATGGGTATTTTCACACCTTTTCCAAATCTATCATTTATTTATGAGTACTTAAAAATCAATCATTTTGGAGCATTTTTGGCCAAAAAGCATGGACTATAGCCCAATTCAAGTATAGGGGCTCTAAAACGTGTTCGCCCATTTATTTCGACCGATAGTGCCATCGAAATCTACGAAGCCTTAATTCTACCCAAACTGGACTATTGTAGTGCAGTTTGGGATGGATTAAGTGATAAACTATGTGTTCAACTACAAAAGCGTCAAAATCGAGCGGCTAGAGTTATCACAAGATCTAACTATGACATAAGATCTAGCCATCTCCTTGACCAATTAAACTGGGATACACTTGCAGTTCGTCGTAAAAAACAAAAAGCCCTACTAATGTTTAAGACGATGCAGGGACGTACACCAGTTTACTTACAAAACCTTTTCTCCGACTACCATACTAAATACAACCTTCGAAATCATGATCATAAACTGTCAATACCTAAGCCACACACTGAATATCTAAAACGATCATTCAGCTATAGTGGGGCAAAATTGTGGAATGACCTACCGTTAAATATAAAAGAGGTCAAGTCAGTACGAAAATTTAAAACGGAAATTGATAGTTTGTACAGTAAGAAAAGTTGTAACTAAGGGCTCCACGGTAAACATGTAAAACAGTAACTAGCTTTTTAATCGTAAATCTTTACTTTTAAATATTTTTAGGCAATCGACTGATGTTTTTACCGTGGCAAAATAAAGAAGCTTCCTTCCTTCCTTCCTTCCTTCCCATGGTTTTGATGAAAAATTGGCTATTTTCACACCTTTTTGCAAGATATCAATTATTCATGAAAAATGAAAAATCAGTCATTTTTGAGCAATTTTGTCTGAAAAGCATGGACTATAGCCCATGGTTTTGATGAAAAATGGGCCATTTTCACACCTTTTTGCAAGATATCAATTATTCATGACAAATGAAAAATCAGTCATTTTTGGGTATTTTCGGCCAAAAAGCATGGACTATAGCCCATGGTTTTGATGAAAAATAGGCCATTTTCACACCTTTTGCAAAACTATGAATTATGTATGTGAAATGAAAAATCAGTCATATTTGGGCATTTTTGGCTAAAAAGCATGGACTATAGCCCATGGTTTTGATGAAAAATAGGCCATTTTCACACCTTTTTGCAAGATATGACAAATTAAGATTTTGGCCAAAGGAACAATATCCCATGTTTTGTGTGAAATATTTTCATTGCTGCTTTAAATAAAATTGGAAAATTTGAAAGACATCATTCCAAAACAAATGCAGATAAAGTTGCTTGGACATGTAACTGTATGGAGTGTTATTTCAAACGTCACTTGTAGATATATACATAATGTTGATTTGTATCAGCACCTGAATCAGAATCAGAATAGACTTTAATTTTTGCTTAGGCGTAATGTGTTCTCCTTTCAAACCATGTGCCATTCTAATGATAATAAGATCCCCATTCCCCCCTCCGAAAAAGCTAGAGTTTTATCCATATCTTGTGTATTCATAAGTGCAACCGTAAACAAAGAAATGATACTCTAGGGAATGACCCATGGTTTGAAATGAGAAAACAAACCCAACCTTGGACTAAAAGGGAACATTAACCAATCCAAAGGTGAGAAAAGAACTGGGTCGAGTTGGTATTGCAGTGCATTGTGGGTCTGTTTTAGGGGACTTCCAAGATGGCGTCTATTTCTTCTCCTACAACAATCCCAAAATGCTTTGCAATGCTAACTCGAACCAGTATATTCATCCACCGTGGAATAGCAAATTGGCGCCGTAAGTGGCATTTACAATGTACGCCTAATGTCCTACAAATGTCCGACAAATGTCCGACTAATGTCCGACTTATGTCCGAATAATGTACAAGTAATGTACGACTAATGTACGACTAATGTCCTACTAATGTCCGACTAATGTACAAGTAATGTCCGACTAATGTCCGACTAATGTCCGACTAATGTCCGACTAATGTCCGACTAATGTACAAGTAATGTACAAGTAATGTCCGACTAATGTCCGACTAATGTACGATTAATTAATGTCCGGCTAATGTAAACTGTAAGACGGAAGCGCAGTGGGAATGACGGAAGCGCAGTGGGATCTGAATCGGAATTGAAGCGATCGGAAGGTTTAATTTTTTTCCAAATTCCATGCGCCGCTCAAGCTCGCAGTTCACCACTATCCATACAGACTGTGCTTTAAAAAACTATCAATATAGCCTTCATCACAGTAATATACCAGCACTATCATAGGGAGGGGGTACGGAGGGGCACGTGCCCCCCCCCCCCTTCCCCTAAAAAGTTTGCATTTGACGGGAAAATGGTACATACCCCACTATAATCGAGACCTCGCTACCTACCACAAATATACAAATCTGGTAAAATCAGGCTCAACCAATATGTTACACACCTATTGATCAAGCCAACACATCTATTTTCGTACAAATATTACAGAAACCTTTTCTTTACTTCGCTTAGTGAATTTCAGCTTGAGTCATCGTGGTAAATTATAACGAGAGTCTTTTAGAAGCCAAAACCAGGCTCAACCAACATGTTATACCTATATTGTAGTAGTAGTAAACTCTTTCTGCATTAATACAGAATACTTTTCTTTACTTCGCTTAGTGAATTGCAACTCGAGTCATCGCGGTAAATTATTGGTGAGTGTCCTCTAGAAGCCAAAACCAGGCTAAACTATGGTTCTTAATATGGTGGATAAAAGGATATATATATATAATAGATATAGATATATGGATAAAAGTGGATGATCGGTAATGGTATCAACGTTCATGAAATATTTGAAAATAAATAGAAATCGCATCTACTTTGAGCAATAAAAAAGATTTTCCTCCCAGATCAAAATACTTTCAAAGATGCTGTCATTTTCTACTGAATCTTATATGGTTATTTTCACTGTTAAGCGATATTTTTTCGCTTACCAATTGTTAACTAATCTTATAAGAATGACAAGCTGTCGTTCTGTGATCCAACGCGAGTAGAGAGACGGGCATATGTCAGCCTAAAGTATTGTTCTAAAGCACTTGAAGAATAAATTCACTCGAAAGGTGCAGGAAGCATTATCTGGAGTATAGACAAATAAAAGGCAAATCGATGTTGATTTTCTGTCTTGTTATTTCCGAACAAAAAGCTTTCGTCTTTCTTCCTTTAGTTCTTTTTTTTTTTTCTCTCCTGTGAATTTTCTTAAAAGAACACTCGAATAAGCTTTATTAAAAAAGCGCCGTCGGTGAATATAGGTGTCAATTGAATGTTTTTGTTTTTGTTTTTTCTTGAAATCATGTTAAAATAATGTGAAATGAGTCACTCGTATTATAGCGTCATAATTAAGTGATATTTTTAGTGGAAGCAATTTTACGATCAAAGCAGCGTTGAGAGGCTGGTTAGTTTATGTGAAAGTGGAGATGTGGCGAGGATGATGATGGTGGGGATGATGATAGTGGGGATGATGATGATGCTAGTGCTGATTATGATGATGTTTATAGTAATGGTGGTGATGATGGTGGTGATGCTAGTGCTGATGATGGTGATGATGATAGTGGGGATGATGATGATGCTAGTGCTGATGATAATGATAGTGATGGTGGTGATGATAATGGTGATAATGATGATGATATTGATGATGATGACGGTATATTGATGATGGTGACGATGGTGGATATATTCCATAGAAATAACCGGAATTTATAATATGAATATTAGAATGTCAGAATATCGTGAAGATCAGTTACGAAGCGGTTAACAATCAACCTTATGAGATTACCCTACTTTGAACCAGCGGGGCCTCTTCGTCTGCTTCAGAACTTATCCGCTTCAGAACTTATTCTTAAAAGCTTTATTAAGACGATTTTCTAAAAGAATTATTAACCCAAACAATAAAATTTTCAAATTCATTGATTCAAATAAGTTGTTAATAAAATCAAAAAGTAAAGTAAAAAAGTCAATATGCGTTGACCGGAACTGTCCATAGTGGCTTGTGTATTATTCGTTCGTTTGTCGTTTCCGTCAGCACGTTGTTTTTTCGTCAAAATTAATTGAAAAAAATAATAGTTTACGAAATAAAGATCAAACTCATGCAGAGCCCTAAAAAATAAAGTGCAAAAGCACTAGGGAATAAGGGAATAACCATTCCTCAAAATTACTGTGAAAATTAAACGTCTAATATTTTAGATGGATGAATTTGAACGCAGTGCAAAACCATTAAGATGTTATTTATTTGTAGCGACATTTTTTTAAATTATTTATTACAGATCTTTTCGTCATATCATTAGAAAAAACTCATTTTTGCGCTGCCATTTAGTTAACTATTTTCATGACATCAGCAGTTACAAGACAAGGCAAGATAAATAATGAAGAGTTCATTGGAAGGAAATTAATTGAATTTGAAATGACTCTCTACTTCTAAAACAAGATTGCAAAACATATTGGAGACTTGGAGAGAGGATAATGGCAAATTTCCATATGCTATTTGAAGTTGATTTTTCTGGCGATGGTCAGTGATTTGTCATTCTAAATACAAATAATCATGGCTGACATCTAAACATATCAGGTTAAACAATATTCGCTTTTTCAAATAATTTTTCCATTTTAAATTCGCTTTCTCACGTCTTCCATACAAAAAAGGATGAAGATTTAAAATGATGGTGAACTAGTTTACTGAGCTCGAAGAAGGGTTGACTTTTTTCTCTTCCACTTTGGTTATATCCGTAAATTTATCTCCTACAGCAATGACTTCTTTTCCATCGCAAACAAAGCAAACTTCGAGGTTTTTAGGGAAATAGTTTTTCTCGCCGTCAAACACGGAAGGATCTATACGAGAGCGATAAAAATTCCTCCCAAAAACTGTAAAACAACTTATACTTTGATCAGCAGGTACGTAGGATAAGGAGTCATTGTGAATAGAATTGCCATTTCCTCGGCAAAAGGCACAAGTCAAAGTTTCGTGAATATAACTCCAGATAACGCGATTTCGAAATATGTAAATAGCTGGAAAAAGCGATCGCTTTAAAGTGAAAATAAAATACGTGATGAAACCAATGCCAAAACCAACTTTGTCAGAGGTTATAACGCTCCAAAATGTAACACAAAGTTCAGGGAAAGTACAGATAAAAAACATTAAAAAAAGAATAATTGCCGTCTTGGAAGAACGTTTGTAAGCATCAACAGCGAATCTCTCGGCGCTGTAGTTCCGTGAAACATAATTGTTGTCAATGTTGACTTTACTTCGCCCCCGAACAGCTTGAATGATGCGATAAAAGACGTAGTAACAAAGTAGAAATGGAAATACAATATTTATGACTTTAAGGAAAATATTAAACACTTCGATGCGGATTGATGGTTCGTAAAAATGGGGAAAAGTAGTACATCTTTTTGAGCCGTGTAGTTTATGGATTAGGTTCCAAGGAGCAGCTGATATAAGCGCTTGGATCCACGACCAAACGATCAGGAGATGAGCTCGTCTATGAGTCATCAAGCGACGAAGGCCTTTGACTAGTGTAACGTAGCGATCTATAGCGATTCCACACATGGTTAGTATGGCTACTATATGAAAAAGATCCTCAAAGCAAAAAATAATACGGCACAGCGTAAATTGCTTGTACAGTGTGGAGCCTAGTGTCAAGCTTAACCAAAATGGAAGATCAAAAATCGATGAAAGAAGGTCAGCTGCACATAGATTTACGACCAAAGTGTTAGTTATCGTTCTCATTTTAAAATTCTTACAATAAGTAAAGATTATGAAGAAATTCCCCATCACTGCTACGCCGATAGCGAAGAGCATCATTATAGATTTACCAAGGTTAACCTCCTCAAGATTATCCAAGTCCTTTGTCTCATTATTTACGAAGGAGAAATTCGTGTTGCTACAGTTTATCAAGCGCCCAGGTTGGCTGCTGTTCCCTCCGAAGGATAGAATTTGTTTCGCATTTGTATTTAGTAAACAGGGAGCCATGTTGTATCAGTTGGCACCGTTGGAATAGAAGTGGCTTTCTCATTGCGTGAAATCATATGCCACTGTGGTATCCTGCATTAAGTGAACAGTCGGCATTCAGTACAACTGTATCTAAGTGCCCTTGATGTTGAATCAGCCACGGTTCTACCATTTATATAGCCCTCGAGCTCGAACACTATCAGATCTGTTTTCAGGTTCAATTCGGAGGCAATGTTCACATCGACTGACTGATCAAAAATAAACTTTCCACTTTAACGCATGCGCACCAATTCATTAGTCAGGTCCTTGAGACGCTATTTATTTGTCGAACGGAAAAGCTCGTTAAACCTTGCTAGACTTGATGCTTCCTCAGAGAAAAAGACATCCCTGGCAATTAGGATATTGAAAGCAATTGGGTGAATACCAAGCTTATTTACTAGTAGACATTAATTGAATGTTTTTGATGAACTTGACAAGACTGGTTCCATTTAGTAGGACAGTCAATAAAAAAACGTTCGTAACAGCTGTTGGTAAAACTGAACATGCAAATGAAGTTTCGGTATAACAGGACGTAAAGATTATTGTCGCTCTGAATTCTCATTCTTTGCGGATTGCAAAACTATTATGAATCAGTGAATTTGGACAAAAGGCAGCGGAAAAAATTGAGTGCAAAAAAGTAATTCTACTTCCTGCATTAATGATTCTCTCGCGAAGTATTTCATTAAGAAAAGTAAGAATTAAGGGAATATATTTTTACGTCTTTTCCTGCTCTTCAACACCAACGCTGATCCTTGAGGAACGAGAGAATAGAATAGAAAAAAAAAAAAATTGGGCAAATGAGTAGAGTTCTTCATTCTCGTTTGGGGGGAGGGGAGGGGGTAGAAAGAACAGAAAATCTCCGCTCAAAGAGCAGGCAGATTTGTCCTGTTATCAGTATGACAGGAAAGAAAACCGAAATAGGCAATCAATTATAAATTATTTGGACAAATTCGATTGTACTATTATTATCACACAGGCTTTGCAAACCTTCAGGCATCAAGTATTTTGAAGAACCAAGAATGCATTTCCACTTCTGGACCAAAAGCCGCTCTTCTTATCGAACGAACTTAATGGAATTTCCATAAAACTGCGGAAATTGAGCGAGAAAAATTTCAAGGGGATTATCGAGAACTTGGAAAAAACGTGGGGAAAAACGACGGAAAATAAGTAAAAAAGAGAGGGAAAAAAATTATTATGTAAGAGAACAACGAAGATCCCAAGATCTTAGATATAGGTGTCCGTCAGGAGACTAGGTTCCACTGTAAAAATGAGTAGGTATTATTGATCTTGGTTTGTTAACGAATCGAGGTTTCCAAGTAAATACATCTTTATTCATGTTATAAGTCAGATTGATTATTTTGGGATAATTTACAAACAAACATGTTTACACAAGTCACAATTTTGTTTTATCAATATTTATATAAATGCACAAATATAAACTACGAGGTTTACGATAGCAACTAAACTTTAAGCTTCTGGAACTAGTGAAGTGAAATATTAACTGGCGTCTGATAATGTTATGTACACAGGCTAAAACATCGATATCGTAATGAAGCCGACTCGGACGACAAGAGAAGCGGAATAGATTAAAGAAAACTGCGCCCAATCAATCCTTTCCCTCCTACACAAAGCAAGCTATTTTGACAACGATTAAGGAATTGCTACTTGAGTTTGAACGATGAGAGTAAATTAGATATGAAGTAGGGGGGAAATACATTAAGGTAGGTATAGAGAGAGAGAGAGATAAAAAGAAAGATAAGACAGATGAGGTGAACTAAAAGAAGAAAAAACGGAAAAAGTAGGTTGACTTATGTAATCTTTAGCTTAAACTCATTACAAGTCAAGACTTTACTCTGACCAAAATTAAAAATTATAAATGCATGTCTAATCATGTATATGCGATTGTATAAATGTTTTAATTAATAAGGGAAAAAATCATAACTCCTTCAGTTGATCTGATGTTGATTAAGATGCTAAATCAAACTTCAAACAAATTAGCGAATGATAACAGGAAAACTAACACACTTAACATTGAAAAAGTTGACATTATGAAAAAAAGATCGGCAAAATCTACTTAATATCATTATTTTTTTCATTTAATTTTTTTTAGTTGATTATTTAGTTAATTATTTTTATTTTATTTTATTTTATTTTTTCGATGATTTTATCAGTCCATTTCTATTTATCTAGATGGTACTAGGGTAAAAGGGAGTAGGATCGTCAGAGATAAATATCAATGTTGCGTATAGTATACATATAATTAAGCTACGGATACACGGTGCAATATTGCACGCCAAGTTTCAGGCAATAGATGTTGCGAGCCATGCCACACGACGCAATTTGTTGCAAGCAATGTTGCTGAAGTAGGAAATGATTCTACACCAGATTGCACATAATGGCTACACCGTGTGTCTGCGTGTGTCTAGGTATATATATTATAAGTTGATTTTAATGAAGTGCTCTTTAATATCTCAAATAATAATTTTCTGAACTCAGTCGCACGCGATCGAATTAGGGACCATTTAATTTTTGCTTTTTTTTAAATGTATGATTCCTTCCCAACTTTTTTACGTGGACCACTATTTAAAACAGAATAAATTTTTTAAATAATTTTTATATTTAGCTGTTTATTTTAGGGGTGGCCCCCTTGAGTGCAATATTTTTACGTCCCTCCCCCACTAGTTCCCACCAGCCCACCCCCCCGCCCATCCACCCCCACCCCCAAATAACCGTACATAAAAATGAGGCTTATGATAAAACGGATTTCTGATAAACATGTATATCACATAATGGACTTATTTTGTTGACTTTTTTGACAGACGTCCAGCAAACTCGATGTTTGCAAAAAGAATCTTTGGAGACGCCTGTCAAAAGGATGTAAGAGTAGACCGGTGGTCACACGTTAGCATATGAGAAATTTGAATAACACATACATGTGTAATATTACTAGATTCATCGCTAAAAAACAAATACCTAAAACTATTCTATTATTCTCATTTACTTACGTGTTAATTTAGATGTGCGTCATCATCAGCCTTCGCAAACGATTACAGTCAAACCAGCTCATGCGTTCAGCCCATCGAGGTTCCAACAATCAGTTCGTTATTCGATCGAAGTTTGATTTTCATCTTGCTTTGAAGCTTGCATTAATAAAAAAAAAACAGCGAACAATAAAATGAATCTTTGAACCTCGATAGGAACGCATGAGCTGGTGTGACTGTAACTTAACTTTGGAATCAATGAGACTTGGAATACCAATTAGGCTTTGCTATATGTTGTTTTCTAGTATTTGATTTGTTTATGCACTTATACTTGCAATGTGGCATTAATCGAGATAAT
Organism: Actinia tenebrosa; assembly: GCF_029948245.1. NCBI lineage: Eukaryota > Metazoa > Cnidaria > Anthozoa > Actiniaria > Actiniidae > Actinia > Actinia tenebrosa. Next base: position 25,742,204 of record NW_028292569.1, on the reverse strand, counting down.
AAATTGTTCACACTTTTAGTATTCATAGCATCAGTTATGCAAACCTAGCTTCTCTCTCCTCTATTTCTTGCATTTGTTTTCTATTACACTATTTTTCTTTTCCCTTTTCTTGTGGATACTATATCGGTTCCATATATTTCTACTTCCATTGCTATTTCCAAAATAAGAAACATGCGATTCTATGCAATCTAGCGACAACAAATTGAAGCTCTTTCGTCAATTTTCTCTCTCTCTCTCTCTCTCTCTCTCTCTCTCTCTCTCTCTCTCTCTCTCTTTTTTTTTTTTTTTTTTTTTTTTTTTTTCATTTTGTTCAGCAAATAATATTAACCTTAATTAAATACTTCCCATACATGAGAAAGACTACAGAAAGATCCATCCATGACAAGCTCTCCCAGCTCCAATAACTAACGACCAACTCTTATTTCAAATAATTATTTGTAAAACTACCGGCTTTATAAGGACCAAAGATTAATTAGACATGAATCCAATAAAAACTTTTTAATTTATAAAACCATTCAAAATACTCCGAGGAGAGTTAACACCCACGGCTAAAACATGTCGCCTGGAATTAAATAAGTTACACGATATTATGACAGCTATTCTTCTAACCCTTGACTGTTCATTTGAATTATGTTTAGCATAGTGAAAGAAAATGAGTGGCAGCACATTTTTTCTATCAACAGTGCTGGATTTGACCTTTTCGGCAAAATAAATACCAAATTCAAAGACAGACATGTGTTTAGCAAGACCCTGAAACGATAATAGAGGCAGCTGTTTTAGCTCGTTTCATTTTTATTCGTGTTTTACTTTAATTTTTCTTAAAAACATGTTTTTTAATAAGAAGAATTAAGACGCTCCGGTTGCCATGGAAACGGTAAAATAAATATCCAATATTTCAGAATTAAAATCTCGAGTTAAGTGAATTAAGTATGTTAAAAAAACAAGATCGTGAAATAAAACGACAATGAATATATAAAATCGTATTTGGGGTTGGAAACTGAAATGCATCGAAAACGTTTGTCAGATATTTCGTGCCTAACCAGGAATACTGAAGGGATGTAACAAGAATAACTTCTTAAATTGAAGTAAGCTATAAAATTAATGCAATATTTGTGGAATCAGTTCGGCTCCAAGTAATAAGAAGTGGTCACGTCCCAGATTATATTGATGGAATATTGAAGAAAGGAAGTTGATCGTAATGGAATAATGGACCGAAATAATGGAGAGACGTGCCGATGATAATGAACACTTCATTTCTCGAGGCTTTTTCGATTACCGAAATTACGAGCGAAGAATGAATAAAGAGATTTAAGAAAGAACGCTTGAAGGAACGCACAAACGAACGACAGAAACAGGCAGGCAGGTAGGCCTTGGCTCGGCAGAAAGAAAGTATTACGGAAAGAAATATAGAAAATAAAAAATGAATCAATGAAAGAAAGAAAGAGAGGGAGGGATAGATGCACGAATGAAAAATTAAGGAAAGTGCAAAACGTTTTTTCCCAATATGAGAATTATTATCGTCTTTTTGCCAACATCACAAACCAGAAAACCAAAAACATTGCTTATGTCTCTTGCTTGATTCGAGGGTTTTTTTGAGGGTTTTTCTCCGGCTTCTCCAATTTTACTCCCTCCACAAAAGACCCATTAAATTTCCTGTATATACGTGCTTTCACGCTGTTACATGCGCTTTAAATCCCCGGTCTCGTCAAGTTCAAAAGATGCCGGAGCAAAGCCATCCTCACCCCAGCCCCCAGAAAAAACGTCAGTTCCATTTGATGATGATTAGATACTCCAACGAAAAGACGTTGAATTTCTATTACCTCATAATGAACAATCTATCCTAACAGTCCTTCCACGAAAATCTAATTAGTTAGTGTACATCAGTTCAAAATCATTATAATATAAATATTTTTGCCGTTGCACAGACAGATTCGAGAGGTTCATAAATTTCTTTTGGTAATGTTTGCGTGGTATTTGGAATACACTCGAAAAGTAAAAGCACGCTATTTGTTACATGTATTACGAACTCTGATCCTCAACCTTTGAATTCACAGGTCAACTCGACCTGGTTCAAATCATCTTCAGTAAAAATATAATATTTCTGAAAAAACTGCCCGAATAATACGTTTCAAACAGCTCGTAAAGTAAACCTAAGATGTTAAGGTAGTTACAAGATGAATAAGGTTAAACTATAGATCTTACCTGTGAGAAACGATGAAGAAAAATGGCTTCTTGCTTGAAGACTGTGTTGTTCGCGCCATTTTGAAGTACACAGGCATCCCGTCAAAATACCACAGGGATCCCTGCTGTTTCAAGTAATATTTGTGCGTGAGTGTATGCGGATCTACCAAGGTCACTATAATCCCTTGAACATTTTCTTTATTATTATTATCATTATTGTTGTTATTATTATTGATATTATTATTGTTATTATTATTATTATTATTATGATTGATATTATTATCATTATTATTGTTATTGATATTATTATTATTATTATTATTATTATCATTATCATTATCATTATTATATCTATTCGAAATTTCCTTTTTTCAAATTTTAACCTGAACTATTCGAAATTTTCCTTATTCGAATTTAAGAAAATTTATTTAAGGGTATCAAAAACCCGATGACACTGGTTTGACACAGGTATTCGGACCCAAGCCAGGGGGAGGTGGTGGGGGGAACGTGTGTGAAAAATGATTAAAGAAAAATAATGAAAAATAAAAGATATATATAAATAAATAAACAAACGTAATAAATATTAAGTCATTGGGTAATTGAAACAGTTATTGAGCGTACGAGACGTACTATGGATATGTATCGTAGATAGGTAGCAATGGTACAGTAAAAGATAAAGTAAACCGTACAATGTATATGGAAATCAATTCATTTTCGTTGAAAATATGGAATCCATTCGATTTTGACCCGTATTATTCCCTAAATAAATTCATTCCATTTTAACCAGTGTAATTCTATGATGGGATCCATTCGATTTTGACCCGTGTTATTCGATCATTGGATTCATTCGATTTTGACCCGTTTTATTCGATAATTGAATCTATTCGATTTTGACCCGTTTTATTCGATCACTGGATTCATTCGATTTTGACCCTTGTTATTCGATCATTGGATTCATTCGATTTTGACCCGTTTTATTCGATCATTGGATTCATTCGATTTTAACCCGTTTTATTCGATAATTGATCCATTCGATTTTGACCCGTGTTATTCGATAATTGAATGTATTCGATTTTAACCCGTTTTATTCGATAATTGAATCTATTCGATTTTGACCCGTTTTATTGGATAATTGAATGTATTCGATTTTGACCCGTTTTATTCGATAATTGAATCTATTCGATTTTGACCCGTTTTAATCGATAATTGAATCTATTCGATTTTGACCCGTTTTATTCGATAATTTGATTCATTCGATTTTGACCCGTTTTATTCGATAATTGAATCTATTCGATTTTGACCCGTGTTATTCGATAATTCATCCATTCGATTTTGACCCGTTTTATTCGATAATTGAATGTATTCGATTTTGACCCGTGTTCTTCGATAATTGAATCTATTCGATCTTGACCCTTGTTATTCGATCATTGGATTCATTCAATTTTGACCCGTTTTATTCGATCATTGGATTCATTCGATTTTAACCCGTTTTATTCGATAATTGATCCATTCGATTTTGACCCGTGTTATTCGATAATTGAATGTATTCGATTTTCACCCGTTTTATTCGATCACTGGATTCATTCGATTTTGACCCTTGTTATTCGATCATTGGATTCATTCGATTTTGACCCGTTTTATTCGATCATTGGATTCATTCGATTTTAACCCGTTTTATTCGATAATTGATCCATTCGATTTTGACCCGTTTTATTCGATAATTGAATGTATTCGATTTTAACCCGTTTTATTCGATAATTGAATCTATTCGATTTTGACCCGTTTTATTGGATAATTGAATCTATTCGATTTTGACCCGTGTTATTCGATAATTGAATCTATTCGATTTTGACCCGTTTTATTCGATAATTGAATCTATTCGATTTTGACCCGTGTTATTCGATAATTGAATCTATTCGATTTTGACCCGTTTTATTCGATAATTGAATGTATTCGATTTTGACCCGTGTTCTTCGATAATTGAATCTATTCGATCTTGACCCTTGTTATTCGATCATTGGATTCATTCAATTTTGACCCGTTTTATTCGATCATTGGATTCATTCGATTTTAACCCGTTTTATTCGATAATTGATCCATTCGATTTTGACCCGTTTTATTCGATAATTGAATGTATTCGATTTTAACCCGTTTTATTCGATAATTGAATCTATTCGATTTTGACCCGTTTTATTGGATAATTGAATGTATTCGATTTTGACCCGTTTTATTCGATAATTGAATCTATTCGATTTGGACCCGTTTTAATCGATAATTGAATGTATTCGATTTTGACCCGTGTTATTCGATAATTTGATTCATTCGATTTTGACCCGTTTTATTCGATAAATGAATCTATTCGATTTTGACCCGTGTTATTCGATAATTCATCCATTCGATTTTGACCCGTTTTATTCGATAATTGAATGTATTCGATTTTGACCCGTGTTCTTCGATAATTGAATCTATTCGATCTTGACCCTTGTTATTCGATCATTGGATTCATTCAATTTTGACCCGTTTTATTCGATCATTGGATTCATTCGATTTTAACCCGTTTTATTCGATAATTGATCCATTCGATTTTGACCCGTGTTATTCGATAATTGAATGTATTCGATTTTCACCCGTTTTATTCGATCACTGGATTCATTCGATTTTGACCCTTGTTATTCGATCATTGGATTCATTCGATTTTGACCCGTTTTATTCGATCATTGGATTCATTCGATTTTAACCCGTTTTATTCGATAATTGATCCATTCGATTTTGACCCGTTTTATTCGATAATTGAATGTATTCGATTTTAACCCGTTTTATTCGATAATTGAATCTATTCGATTTTGACCCGTTTTATTGGATAATTGAATCTATTCGATTTTGACCCGTTTTAATCGATAATTGAATGTATTCGATTTTGACCCGTTTTAATCGATAATTGAATGTATTCGATTTTGACCCGTGTTATTCGATAATTGAATCTATTCGATTTTGACCCGTTTTATTCGATAATTGAATCTATTCGATTTTGACCCGTGTTATTCGATAATTCATACATTCGATTTTGACCCGTTTTATTCGATAATTGAATGTATTCGATTTTGACCCGTGTTCTTCGATAATTGAATCTATTCGATCTTGACCCTTGTTATTCGATAATTGAATGTATTCGATTTTAACCCGTTTTATTCGATCATTGGATTCATTCGATTTTAACCCGTTTTATTGGATAATTGAATCTATTCGATTTTGACCCGTTTTATTCGATAATTGAATGTATTCGATTTTGACCCGTTTTATTCGATAATTGAATGTATTCGATTTTGACCCGTGTTCTTCGATAATTGAATCTATTCGATCTTGACCCTTGTTATTCGATCATCGGATTCATTCGATTTTGACCCGTTTTATTCGATAATTGGATTCATTCGATTTTAACCCGTTTTATTCGATAATTGATCCATTCGATTTTGACCCGTGTTATTCGATAATTGAATGTATTCGATTTTCACCCGTTTTATTCGATCACTGGATTCATTCGATTTTGACCCTTGTTATTCGATCATTGGATTCATTCGATTTTGACCCGTTTTATTCGATCATTGGATTCATTCGATTTTAACCCGTTTTATTCGATAATTGATCCATTCGATTTTGACCCGTTTTATTCGATAATTGAATGTATTCGATTTTAACCCGTTTTATTCGATAATTGAATCTATTCGATTTTGACCCGTTTTATTGGATAATTGAATCTATTCGATTTTGACCCGTTTTATTCGATAATTGAATCTATTCGATTTTGACCCGTTTTAATCGATAATTGAATGTATTCGATTTTGACCCGTGTTATTCCATAATTTGATTCATTCGATTTTGACCCGTTTTATTCGATAATTGAATCTATTCGATTTTGACCCGTGTTATTCGATAATTCATCCATTCGATTTTGACCCGTTTTATTCGATAATTGAATGTATTCGATTTTGACCCGTGTTCTTCGATAATTGAATCTATTCGATCTTGACCCTTGTTATTCGATCATTGGATTCATTCAATTTTGACCCGTTTTATTCGATCATTGGATTCATTCAATTTTAACCCGTTTTATTGGATAATTGAATCTATTCGATTTTGACCCGTTTTATTCGATAATTGAATGTATTCGATTTTAACCCGTTTTATTCGATAATTGAATGTATTCGATTTTGACCCGTTTTATTCGATAATTGAATGTATTCGATTTTGACCCGTTTTATTCGATAATTGAATCTATTCGATTTTGACCCGTTTTAATCGATAATTGAATGTATTCGATTTTGACCCGTGTTATTCAATAATTTGATTCATTCGATTTTGACCCGTTTTATTCGATAATTGAATCTATTCGATTTTGACCCGTGTTATTCGATAATTCATCCATTCGATTTTGACCCGTTTTATTCGATAATTGAATGTATTCGATTTTGACCCTTGTTATTCGATAATTGAATCTATTCGATTTTGACCCGTTTTATTCGATAATTGAATGTATTCGATTTTAACCCGTTTTATTCGATAATTGAATGTATTCGATTTTGACCCGTTTTATTCGATAATTGAATCTATTCGATTTTGACCCGTTTTATTCGATAATTGAATCTATTCGATTTTGACCCGTGTTATTCGATAATTGAATCTATTCGATTTTGACCCGTTTTATTCGATAATTCATCCATTCGATTTTGACCCGTTTTATTCGATAATTGAATCTATTCGATTTTAACCCGTGTTATTCGATCATTGAATCTATTCGATTTTGAACCGTTTTATTCGATAATTGAATCTATTCGATCTTGACCCTTGTTATTCGATCATTGGATTCATTCGATTTTGACCCGTGTTATTCGATCATCGGATTCATTCGATTTTGACCCGTTTTATTCGATAATTGGATTCAATCGATTTTGACCCGTGTTATTCGATTATTGGATCGATTCGATTTTGACCCGTTTTATTCGATAATTTGATTCATTCGATTTTGACCCGTTTTATTCGATAATTGATCCATTCGATTTTGACCCGTGTTATTCGATAATTGATCCATTCGATTTTGACCCTTGTTATTCGATAATTGGATTCATTCGATTTTGACCCTTGTTATTCGATTATTAGATCCATTCGATTTTGACTCTTGTATTCGATAATTGATCCATTCGATTTTGAACCATTTTATTCGATAATTGAATCTATTCGATTTTGACCCGTTTTATTCGATAATTGAATCTATTCGATTTTGACCCGTTTTATTCGATAATTGGATTTATTCGATTTTGACCCGTTTTATTCGATCATTGAATGTATTCGATTTTGACCCGTTTTATTGGATAATTGAATCTATTCGATTTTGACCCGTTTTATTCGATAATTTGAATCTATTCGATTTTGACCCGTTTTAATCGATAATTGAATGTATTCGATTTTGACCCGTGTTATTCGATAATTTGATTCATTCGATTTTGACCCGTTTTATTCGATAATTGAATGTATTCGATTTTGACCCGTGTTCTTCGATAATTGAATCTATTCGATCTTGACCCTTGTTATTCGATCATTGGATTCATTCGATTTTGACCCGTTTTATTCGATCATTGGATTCATTCGATTTTAACCCGTTTTATTGGATAATTGAATCTATTCGATTTTGACCCGTTTTATTCGATAATTGAATCTATTCGATTTTGACCCGTTTTAATCGATAATTGAATGTATTCGATTTTGACCCGTGTTATTCGATAATTTGATTCATTCGATTTTGACCCGTTTTATTCGATAATTGAATGTATTCGATTTTGACCCGTGTTCTTCGATAATTGAATCTATTCGATCTTGACCCTTGTTATTCGATCATTGGATTCATTCGATTTTGACCCGTTTTATTCGATCATTGGATTTATTCGATTTTAACCCGTTTTATTGGATAATTGAATCTATTCGATTTTGACCCGTTTTATTCGATAATTTAATCTATTCGATTTTGACCCGTTTTATTCGATAATTCATCCATTCGATTTTGACCCGTTTTATTCGATAATTGGATTCATTCGATTTTGACCCGTTTTATTCGATCATTGGATTCATTCGATTTTGACCCGTTTTATTCGATAATTGAATGTATTCGATTTTCACCCGTTTTATTCGATAATTGAATCTATTCGATTTTGACCCGTTTTAATCGATAATTGAATGTATTCGATTTTGACCCGTGTTATTCGATCATTGAATCTATTCGATTTTGACCCGTGTTATTCGATAATTGAATCTATTTGTTTTTGACCCGTGTTATTCGATCATTGGATTCATTCGATTTTGAACCGTGTTATTTGATTATTGGATCGATTCGATTTTGACCCGTGTTATTCGATAATTGATCCATTCGATTTTGACCCGTGTTATTCGATAATTTGATTCATTCGATTTTGACCCGTGTTATTCGATAATTGATCCATTCGATTTTGACCCGTGTTATTCGATAATTGAATCTATTCGATTTTGACCCGTTTTATTCGATAATTGGATTTATTCGATTTTGACCCGTTTTATTCGATCATTGGATTCATTCGATTTTCACCCGTTTTATTCGATAATTGAATGTATTCGATTTTGACCCGTTTGATTCAAAAACTGAATCTATTCGGTTTTGACCCGTTTTATTCGATAATTGGATGCATTCGATTTTGACCCGTTTTATTCGATCATTGGATTCATTCGATTTTGACCCGTTTTATTCGATAATTGAATCTATTCGATTTTGACCCGTTTTATTCGATAATTGATCCATTCGATTTTGACGCGTGTTATTCGATAATTCATCCATTCGATTTTGACCCGTTTTATTCGATAATTAAATCTATTCGATTTTGACACGTTTTATTCGATAATTGAATGTATTCGATTTTGACCCGTTTTATTGGATAATTGAATCTATTCGATTTTGACCCGTTTTATTCGATCATTGCATTCATTCGATTTTGACCCGTGTTATTCGATAATTGAATGTATTCGATTTTCACCCGTGTTATTCGATAATTGAATCTATTCGATCTTGACCCTTGTTATTCGATCATTGGATTCATTCGATTTTGACCCGTTTTATTCGATCATTGGATTCATTCGATTTTAACCCGTTTTATTGGATAATTGATCCATTCGATTTTGACCCGTTTTATTCGATAATTGAATGTATTCGATTTTAACCCGTTTTATTCGATAATTGAATGTATTCGATTTTGACCCGTTTTATTCGATAATTGAATCTATTCGATTTTGACCCGTTTTATTCGATAATTGAATCTATTCGATTTTGACCCGTTTTAATCGATAATTGAATGTATTCGATTTTGACCCGTGTTATTCGATAATTTGATTCATTCGATTTTGACCCGTTTTATTCGATAATTGAATGTATTCGATTTTGACCCGTGTTCTTCGATCATTGAATCTATTCGATTTTGACCCGTTTTATTCGATCATTGGATTCATTCGATTTTGACCCGTTTTATTCGATCATTGGATTCATTCGATTTTAACCCGTTTTATTGGATAATTGAATCTATTCGATTTTGACCCGTTTTATTCGATAATTTAATCTATTCGATTTTGACACGTTTTATTCGATAATTGAAATTCATGTATTCGATTTTGACCCGTGTTATTCTCTTTTGTCAAACATTCGATTTTAAATTCTTCAGATTGCGATTATAATAAGGAAAATTTCGATTTTTAACCTGAACTATTCGAAAGTTTCCTTATTTGATTTTTAACCTGAACTATTCGAAATTCCCTTATTCGATTTTTAACCTGAACTATTCGAAAGTTTCCTTATTCGATTTTTAACCTGAAGTATTCGAAATTTGCGTTGACAGGATGGGTGGATAGTGCTATATTATGGATAAATCTTTTTTTAGATATAACAGCGTTCTCCACCCTGTACAACCATTCCCACACCACACCACACCACACCACACCACACCACACCACACCACACCACACCACACCACACCACACCACACCACACCACACCACACCACACCACACCACACCACACCACACCACACCACACCACACCACACCACACCACACCACACCACACCACACCACACCACACCATAAACTTTATTTAAGGAGGGTGACACAATTAACCCAGAGAGTTATCTAACACATGGCCCTCAAAACCGGGCCCAGTTTTCAAATTTCTTGGTACGGAGTAAAACCCATATTTCTAAAACTTGCCAAGGTTGATTCTATCTGGCTTGATTATTGTCAATGATGTTATTAATCTTGTTTTTGTCAGTAGAGACACGACATGTATAAGCGGAAGACAGTCTGAGGCGAACGGCCAAAAGAGCTCTTCATTAACAACAAAACAATCAGTTTTAATCAATAGGATTATTAATTATCAGTGCGGAAGTATGCAAGGATTAATTACTGCAGGCGATTCTCTAGAATATACTGGAAAATAGGAATTACAGTACTGGGGTGGAAATAAATTATAAAACGGGCTAATTTCAAAAAATAACCACGCAGAGCAAAAGAACAGCTATTTCTCAATGATTGGGTAAAATTTCGAGGCTTTATTTCAAGTTTCAATGATTTTATTGAAATTTTTGAAAAATCCCCATACATTTCCTCATAACATGACACCACAGAAACCAAGCTTGGGCTACCTGTGATTTGATCGATAAATCTAATCCAGTTTACAGCCCGAACGTACAGGTGTCGGTACTAATCTCTCGTGGTCGAGTCACAGATTGAGTACTCGCCACATGCTGTTACTGACCTCAGAGCAGCAGACCTTCTCGTCTGTTTATCTCCAGAATAGCAAGCGCTTAATCTTAATAATATCAACCAATATGAAAACCAAGAATCTTTTATTCTGGATTACAGGTAAATAATTTGATTTCGTTAAAATAATTCTATTGCTAAGGATGGTAGTGCAGTAGTGCCTGCTCATTACGACCACGATTTGGCTCGTGCCGAAAGTTAGAACATCTGCATTAAAAAAAGGATATATAGACTCGACGATAAGCTAGATTCAAAACCGAATGAAAAATTTTAATTGACATTATAACAGAAGAGCAACAGAACCACCAAGTTCATTTAATAATTTTTTTGTTATAATTGAGCAGTGCTCCTTCTTGACAGACGTTGAGAAGCATTGCACTTTAGATGACGAATTGTTAAATTGCGTTTGCTGTACATATACGTATCTTAAGAAAAATCTTACTGACAATATACCACTTCTCTTTAATTATATTCTTTGCAGGGAATTTTCCCCCCAAATTTTCTGTTTTCAATATCCTGTAGACAACCGTAAAAATGAAAATGCAAAATTCTCAACAAACCTTGTGGTCTTTGTGTTTGTATTTACAGTTTATTTAGATTCGGCTCCGGAAACGACTTTTTTTGAATGTTGATTTGTGAAAAGATATGCTTCTAATGAATTAAGCAAAACCCTCAGACGTTGATAGATATAATTAACAAGAAATACTCCCAAATTAAAATGATTTTTCATTCCTGTTATAAGGAAGAATAAATGTTTATATTTTAGGATTTTAAGTTTGCTTTAAACATGAAAAATACTCTTTTCTACGTCGCTTTGCATTTGTTTATTTATAGTTACTTTGCCTAGTTTGGTTCTCATTGGAGCTGGTGCTCAAAGAAGGCAAGAATCCGTACATCATTTTCAGCGACGAGCTTTGCAGGTAAGCCATAACTAAGTACAATTAATTTGTTCAAAATTTTGAGGCTTTAAAATCGATAACTTTGACATTTGTTATTTGACAAGTCGTTTCTTTTTTTCGAATTGATATTGACCCAGAAGTCGCACTGATCCAATGGCTTAAAACTGCCATTGTTTTACTGCCAAAACTGCCAAACGTTTTCGATACCACGTTTCTTACAATATCTATCATTCTCCTGTGTAGTGCAAGTAATCAACCCAAGAAACATGACCTACAAGCAAGAAAAGCAATTAGTTGATGTATCATATTTGTCGACCTTCGATAAATTGAGTCATTTAAAAAGAATTCTAGGTTAAATCATCAGAAAGCGTTTCATTTGGAAGCTGTTACGCTTTGTAAGAATACTATCAACAAACGTAATGACTATTCAGAAAATTTTGCAGTGCACTGGATTAAGAAAGATAGAATCATAATCAAACGATATAAGTGTAATACCAGATTATCTTTTTGTGCATCAGTAGCAGCGATTTTTCTTTTTAAGGATTGAATATCTCAGAGATAAAAACAGAGTAGCCTATTCAACTGTTATCAGGTAGGAAGGGTTTGATCATCCGTTGCGACGTGCAAAGCAGGAAATGTTGAAGACAAAACAGGAAAGCAAGTTACAATTATCAGTCGTATTGTTATCCGAGTATATTGGAATGCTCTGATAATTGATATTTTGCAGATCTTGATCCTCTGGCGCAAAGTTGCAAGAAATGAGTCAGTTCTGTGTGTTTGTCAGTCGAATTGTTGCATATATAGTAAATACTCGCACTGGAAGCAAAGAAAACCAACTACAAAAATAAACACAAGAAAAAGAATACAACTTCACGCATATAAGAGTTTTGACAAAAAATTTTCTTTTTTTATTGGGATGGGGAGAAGATTGCTTTGAGCTTACCTCGCATTGCGCATGCGCCAGCTGAAAACTTAAGAATTCAAAAAACAAAAACAAAAAACAAACAAACAAACAAAGTTTGAGAAAATTATCTTGAACACAATATCGAAGTCCTAAGAAAAAAATATAGTGTATGGTTTAAAGTTTATCACCGCATATTGGCTTACGTAGCGAAGTTCAAGTTTAAACCTGTTTTTACGAGTATAATCGTATCTAACCTCATTCAAAGATAATGAAAGTTAATAAAGATAAATAGATAACCCCGCCAGCGATGTCGGGAATAAAATATCTCAATTTTCTTGAATTCAAAGATGAACTCTTGGCCCCGGAGTATTGAATAATCAGGCACAATCGGCATGTTTTTTAACGCTGATAATCTATTATAGAAAAGGTTATCTGGTGAAACTGAACCGATCCCGAGGCATGTAATATTTGATATTTCAATACTACTCACTCATTAGACAAAAATCTAAAGAAATGATATATTTGCATTTTTTTAATCTCTGGTTCCTCTCCTCTGTAAGTAATGTACCTAGCCTCACGGCAAGTTTCAAAACGCATCCCACATGGAAAAGAAAGACTATGGATGTTTAGGCACCAGCGACGCAAACTTAAAATCGGGTCTGCTGGTCATAGCAAGGGGTTAATCATCTACGGTCTAGGGGCCGACTAACCTCTCCCTTAGGCTTCGGCCGAGCTTCCTGATCAGCCTGTAAATCCAGGGATAGCGGTGTCGGGGTCGAAATCTCCGGCGTAGCCGTAAATGCTTCGCGCTGCCATACGACGGTTCAGCACTCGATGTCTGGAAGTATGGTCCTTAATGAATCAATCAATAAAAGTAAAAAATGGTTTTTAAAAAACTCTTCGTCCTAAAATATGAATTTGTACATAGAGCAGTTTGGAAGGCACATTAAATAGTAGGTAGGCAATCTTATTTTAAACACGGTTTAATTAACGAAAAAATGTATATATATTTCAAACTCGGCAATTTAAGGGTAGTTTCTCATAGTTTTTTAGGTTGGCAAAATTCTACCTAAAGCTGGATACCCCAGATTTTAATTTTCTTTGAAATGATGTCCTACACTTAAGTATTGCCTGATCCAACACTGACAAAATATTAAAGCAAATATCGCTATTATTTTCTTCTCAAGGAAAAGGCGTTGCCAAGAACTAACACCACCAAGCGTCTGGCTGACTTACGCGCTCTGATGAAGGCTAAGAACATATCAGCGTATATTATACCATCTACTGATGCTCACCAGGTCTGTATTTTTTAAATGTTTTTCTTAAAGTAGCTCATACATGTGGCTGGTCAGTGATAAAACATAACGTTTATAGCAACAATATTTGTGTCCGCGATTATCTCGGTAATCGGTCCCATAACATACGAGTTTGTTATGAAGGTTTTAGAAGTAGATATTGTATTTCCAAAAGGCTGCGCGCAATGATCTGCGCAACAGTTGCAGAGGCGAACACATGGTGCAATTTCAGTTTATGTTTGCGTACAACACTTGGATCGTTTGTCTGTGCCGTTAGCATGGCAATAGACCTCTTTACCATGGGCGTCTGGTTTTCTCATTCCAGACCAAGTGTCTTGGGAATAACATTCTTTGTTTGAGTCAATCGCGTACCCAGAGCCTGCGTTTCTTCTGGCTTGCGACGAAGAACGAGGGCTCTGGCATAATCCATTTTTTGAGACCCGGATTTCTCGGACTTCCGGTATAAGAGCGCATGGGTTCAAAGACTTGCCAAAATTTTCCCGATATTTTTGATTTTGATCGGAAGTAAACACAGAACTCTGTTTTAAAGCATGATTTTCATTGATTATATTTCACTTCTGGAAAATTGCGCATACGCCAAAAAAATTGATTATGTCAGAGGCCTCGTTCTTCGCCGCAGGCCAGAAGAAACGTAGGCTCTGGGTACGAGATTGTGTTTGAGTCGTATTCATGTGTCTTCTCATGCGCAAACGAAATGAGAGACGATGCTTACAAGGTAAATAGGTGATTTTGCTTACCTATGACGTTATCAAAAGAAATATGCTTCTTTTGCATGATGTTACACTGTGACTTGTATTCCAGAGTGAATATATATCTCTACATGATAAAAGAAGAGCATTCATCTCTGGATTCACTGGCTCATCAGGTTGGTATCTCTATTGGCATTTTCCTGCCAATCAAGAACAATGTTACCTGAAGAAACTTTAAGTATTTTTAGAGACAAACGGCACGGTCATGGTACGGAATTGATGGCATCCTTTTAACAATCATAGCGCACAATCATTATTTAGCCAATGACACGGCACGGTCACGGCACTTTCGCATTGTCACGTCATGGTCACGGCACTGTCACATTAGGGTCATGGGCACGGCTCTGTCACGGTCACGGCACTTTCACTGTCAAGTCTACGGCACGGTCATGGTCATGGTCGTGTAGTGAGCTCAGAGTCATACGACTAATTTGCTCAAAAGCAATAATAGCTGAATAGAATACATCTATTTTGTTTGCAGGAGATGCAGTGGTAACGATGACCCATGCCGCCTTGTGGACGGACGGACGGTATTATGTGCAGGCAAAGATGGAGATGGATTCGAACTGGGTGTTGATGAAAGCAGGTGAGAGAAATACATAATGGCAGTCTAGAAAACTTGACTGTGAAAAGGATATCGGCTTAGAGTGTCTTAACCTAATGAACCTTAGTGTTGCCTACAATCTGTTTGATATTCACATCCCACATGGATTAATTCTACTTTCTGTTTAATTAGATGACTTAATTACCACTGAGTGGCTAACAAAGGTTAGTAGACGGTATACTAACTACATTAAAAAAAGATCAGATTAACCCCATAAATCATTTACTGAATAATGACATGACATAAGGACCCGCATATCTACATACAATTTACTGATTCATAATGAGTATTATTTTTTTGCTTATCGATCGTTAACAGATTTTAAAGAAAGGCGAAACTGTTGCTATCGATCCATACCTAATGAGCATGGGTATGTATCATAGCCAGGGAACTGGGAACGACACTCTTGCTCAGTCTCTCCCTCTTACATTTGACTAATTCCCAGTCCCTCGACTGCCAGTTCATTCGGCGTGTGTACTAGATGTTACCATCCATACTTATATGTATGGGTGCGGTATCATAGCATTATTTTATATGTAGTTACCAGTAGGGACTGGGGGCAAGTCACTCCCTCTTTTACTACCCAGTCCCTCGACGGCCAGTTTATTCAGCGTGGGTACTAGGTCTTAACAGTGAGTTATTTTGATTAAGTTTGTAATCTAATTTCTCCTGTTGGATGCTTAAAATAGATGAAAAATGAAAGTCGTCTTGAGAGATAAACAGTCTATCTTTTCTTTATTTTTCAGATTCTTACAAATCTTTGAAAACGGTATGTTTGAATATTCATGCCTCCCATTGCAGTTTTAACACGGAAAAACTCTTATTATTTAAAAAATAATCAATTCAAATGCACATGAAATAACTAATATGTCCGGCTGGATCGAGGACTCGTGTCCACATTTATCATCATCTATTCGTATACCCTACCAGGAACTTAACAAGAAAGGCTTACAGCTAAAAAGTCTGCTTCCTAACCTGGTGGATGAAATATGGACCAATCAGCCGCCGTTACCCAATGGCACATTGTTCCCACTGTCACTTAAATACACAGGTAACCCACTATCTCGTTCCCAGAGCCTTTATTTCTTACTGCGCATGTTCGACGAAATAAATTATATTTCGCCGTCCATATTTTCTCTCTTAAGGCAAAACATGGCAGGAAAAAACGAGAGAGATTCGATTAGAAATGAAGAAGAAGAAGTCATTTGCTCTTGTTTTATATAAAATGGATGAAATCGCATGTAAGTTTCTCACAATATCTTCACATGTTGAAATAATTATAATGATGACGATGGCTACGACTGATGATTAAATGGAGATGATGTCGGTGATGGTGATGTTGATGGTGATTAAAATGATGTTGGTGAGTTGTGGTGATTATGGGGATGATGATAGTGATGGTGCTGATGATGGTGATGTTGACGATGATGATGATGATAGTAATGATGATAGTGATGATAGTAATGATGATAGTGATGATGATAGTGATGATGATAGTGATGATGATAGTGATGATGATAGTAATGATGATAGTGATGATGATAGTAATGATGATAGTGATTATAATAGTGATGATGATAGTAATGATGATAGTAATGATGATAGTGATGATGATAGTGATGATGATAGTGATTATGATAGTGATGATGATAGTGATTATGATAGTGATGATGATAGGGATGATGATAGTGATGATGATAGTGATTATGATAGTGATGATGATAGTAATGATGATAGTGATGATGATAGTGATTATGATAGTGATTATGATAGTGCTGATGACTGATGATATTAACGGTTATTCTCGCATGTTATTTCAGGGTTGCTCAATCTTCGTGGATCAGATGTACCATACAATCCTGTGTTTTACTCTTACATAATAGTCACACTCGACCAAGTCACGTAAGTCAAACGATATTCCATAGACTGCGCAAAGACGTCCTCAATTCTTTAATTTTCATAAGCGCGCCCTCTTATTTCCCTGGCGTCACTTGTAACTTTTTCAAATCAATGTTTTATTACAATTACGAAGTATTTTTTATTGTGCTAACAATGACAGGTTATTTGTCGACAAAAACAAGATTACAACTGAAGTACGACAACACTTGCAAATGAGTAACTGTAGTTCACTGTGTGTTTTGGTGAAGAATTATTCACAGATATTGGATGATTTAAAAAATTTGTCTTCTTCAAATGACTGGAAAGTGTGGGTAAGTAACGTTATGTTTCACAATCAAAACCTTTGGGGAGGTTGCTGAAGGGGTAAAATGAAGCTTGGAATACACCCATTTCGAGTTCGCCTTTGCTCAGTCTTAGCGTCGATTGTGTACAAATGTGTTATTTTCTTTCATTAAGGTCCATTGTATAGTAAGGAATGTACGCACTACGGAACAATACGAGTTGATTAAAATGCTACGGATTTTGGTTGAATAGCTGAATATTATAAAGCACAAACGAGACTAAGGCTGAGCAAAGAGAACTCGAAACTGGCGTATTGCCTTTTTTGGGCCTGGAAAATGAGATCAGTTTTAAGCACTGGGAATGGAATTCACTAACACACACACAAAAAAAATGCGAATGGGATTGAGTTTTTAACAAAAAATAGGCTGAGACTATGGGATTTGGTCAAAATGGAGCTGGAAAATGGGATTAGGATCATTCATGCAGGAACCTCTTTTGTTAGAGTGCATACGTCCATGTATCCGTGAAAAAGTTAACTAACAAAATTGTTCAAATTAGTGCAAAGTTTTGTAGGTCTACAGCCTACTTAGATCTACTGAACTTACTAATTTGTGCAATTTCTCACCAAGTTTGTCACGGATATATGATATACACTCTAATGAGTCTCTTTGATCGTTGAGTTTCATCTAATGTAACCGGGTTTTTGGAATGGAATTCAGTCCTTTCTTATGTCTTCAGATCAGTCCTCGTGGCAGTCAGGCACTGGCGATGAATGTTAACAAGGTAAACGAACATCGAAATTCTTCATCCTGTTTCTTTCTTCCTTTCTATTTTTTCCCATCCTTTTTTGTCATCCTTTTTTGTACTCCTTTGTTCATCATTACTGTTGTGTCTTTTTTCTCCAGACGTCATTGTATCTTGAATATTCACCGGTTGTTTTACCCAAGTCCATCAAAAACGATGTTGAGATCAAAGGCATGAAAAACGCTAATGTAAGAACCAAACATCGTGGTGTACAAGAAATTAATATCGTTTTTCGAAGCCAGATCGAATAGGATTTCCAAATAATTGTTTTTGCGGTGGTAGAAAAAAAAACTTGAAGCACAGGAGAGACCTAACAAAAACTCTACTCACATGTGATGGCGGGTTTGAGAGTTTTGTCAGGCACTCGCCACAGCAGTGAGAAGCCACGCATTAACAGCGCATACTACTCGACGTGTCTCTCACACGACATGTACATTTTCTAGGCTACATTTATCCATTGTTTTTCAACAGCTGAAAGATGCAGTGGCGATGTGTGAGCTCGTAGAATGGTTGGAAAAAGAGGTAAAGAAGCACCATATTGAAATATTACGAAACAAATGGAACAATTAAATAAGGAGGGTAGGGCGAGTTTAAAATTGAGAGGGGAAAAGAGAAATGAGGCAAGTGGGAAAAGAAGTTGCGAAGTGCAAAAAAGGAAGACGTAAAAAAGGGAAAAGGGTGAAGAGGGAAAGGATTCAATAAAAAGAAAAAAGTGGAAAGGAAAATGGGAACAAAAAGGGAATGACGTTTGTTTGGTTTTTACTGGCCCAAATGTGGAGATCTCTAAGTTATTATTTTTGTATAATCTTTCTTCTTAAGGTTCCAAAAGGTAGAAGAGATTTAACAGAGCTGATGGCATCGGCAAAGCTGGAGGAATTCAAAAGGTATGGTTAACGCTGACAATGAATGTCTTGTTTCTCACTCGTAAAAATGTCATATATAATAATAACAATAATAACGGGGTTCTTATATAGCGCATTTTACTTGGTCTTAATGCGCTTCACAGTCATGACCAGTGGAGGACTTTACGGGCTGCGTATTTTACTGTAAGTTAGGAAGGGTAGGGAGACAGGGCCTACGGATTTGAGTCCTTGTCCGAGAAAATATATGTAGAGGGTTATTCTCTTCTTCAGACGTGATTGAATTGAAAATCCATGCATGCGTGCCATCATTAGGAACATCGAGTACGACGACGCTAAAACGTTGATTTGTGTGGAGTTTTTTATAGTGTCCTTTATAGAATTCCGTCCTTTTTAGTGGGTTACCTGTGGTAAACCGGTCATAAGATACCTTTGTTTTTTTCAAATCTAATACCTCATGTTATCTTTTTTCACAGCAAGCAGGAAGATTACGTTAGCCCTAGTTTCTGGAGTATCTTTGGCTATGGTCCCAATGCAGCTATCATCCACTACTCGTAAGTGGAATATACTTCTAGAAGATATCTCGATAAAATGAAGTGAATTGAGAGCCCGCGTACTCTGCGTTGTGTGCGCCAAGAGAAATACTGTACTGATGGGCTAGCTGCGAAGAGATACAAGGGTTGGGATTACCAAGGAATAGGTAGCACTTGGTGCGCATGAGCGAAATATTGCACTGAGCTGATCAAGAATAACGAGGGCACGGTAAAAGATAATGGCTATCACTCCTATTCTGTTTCTTTATAGGCCAAGTAAATCTTCTGATCGTCAAATTACAACAGATAGTACGTTACTTGTGGATACTGGCTCACAGTATAAGTAAGTATACTCCAGTTTCAAGTTCTCTGTTGCTCAGGGTTAGCTCGACTTTGTGCTGAATATTCACGTGTTCCAATGAAGGCCCGTGGACTTTCAAAGTGTTCGTATTGTCGAAGCTGTGCATTTTTTACTTTATCGTTGGTATTCGTGAATATTTAGACACTGAAACGAGGCTAACCCTGAGTAAATGAGTCTGCATTCAAAGAACACAGCGGTAATTTGGAACTCGAAAATGGTCTATTGTACATCATTCAACTATCTTATTTCACAATATGTAGTTTGCCGCGTTGCTCACTCCCTGGGATGATAATCCAATACACTGGAACCTCTCAATCTTTCTTTACGGTGTCTTATTTTCCAGGGATGGAACATGTGATACAACTCGAACATTTCACTTTGGAACTCCATCTTTAGAGCAAAAGGTAGGCAAGCAGTTGGAAGACGTCACGTTCCTATTAAGGATTATAGTCATGTTACCCTGTTTCTTGTGGTCTACAGGAAGCCTATACTCGTGTACTCAAAGGCCTGATTCAACTCTCTCTCATGACTTGGCCAAACAAAACACAAGGTCAGTATAAGCCTTACAATATGACACTGCACGGCCATCGTATCGCGTGGATCGATCCGAAGTAACCAATATCTCTTTGCATTGTTTCAGGACGATTTCTTGATATCTTAGCCCGCAAGGAACTATGGGCTGGTGGGCTTGACTATCGGCACGGCACTGGACACGGAGTGGGGATGTTTCTTAACGTACATGAAGGTAATACATCAGATTTCTCGTCTGTAAATAGACAAACGCGATGATACAGCGGCCATCTTGGATCGCAATGCATTATGAGGCGTCCAGGGGCAAATAAAGCTTTGTTACAGTAATGACGTTGATTGATATTAACAGCTCACCACAAGAGAATACAACAAAAGATGAATTAAGACGGCACATCAATCACCTTTACCTATAAAAGAAAGACAAACTCGAAACTCTATATATTTTCCGTCATCTTTGTCTTTGTTTTACCCCCTGACAAGATGGCCGCCGTATCGACGAAGTAATCTATTACCAGTGTCGTCGCTTTTATATCGCATGTTATTTTTCTGGAGGAGAGGATGAATTAGAATCTAACGGAATAGCGAAGACGAGATTTGGAAAACAAAATTATCAAAATTATTAGAATTTTAGTCAATAGTCATTTTTGTTTTGTTAAAAAATTACAGGCCCACAAGCAATAAGCATGTCTTGTCCCCGTAGCGGAGAACACCCGATAGTACCGGGGATGTTTACATCAGACGGTAAGTAGCAATAGAAGATAAAATGCCCTGTAGGGCTCAGAACACCCGATAGTACCGGGCATGTATGCTCGTATATCAGAGGATTGCGGTGGGCGAAATGCCCAGTATAAGAGCTAAGGGTATAACACAAGGTAGCATCGCGCCTCCTTAAAAACCCGCTCATCATTTCGTTTTTTGTTGCCTCAGAACCAGGATACTACAAAGAAGGGAGCTATGGTATCCGCTTAGAGACAGTTTTTCTTGCAGTCCCTGCTAAAGTCAAGGTAGCATCACGCCAGCTTAAATATTTACCATATCCGCCTAATGACGTCATATGTGACGTCATGTAAACGATTGATTTCGTTCTCTTTGTACCGCTAATTAATAGCGAAAATTTTAATAGGGTTTGGTTTTTCATTCAACAGAGCCACATGCCAAATATGTACTTCGTCACCTTTGAGGCTGCTAACTTCGTACGTATAACTTTCCCTCAACTTTCCGTAACGCAAAGAGATGCGATGTCACGCTAACCAATGCCCGATGTCACGCTAATTAACGTCACGATAGCCAGCATTGATTTAGAAATGAAAACAATTAGAATCACTGGCATTAGTCTTATGATTTTTTAAAAAATAATTTGTTGCAGATGCCTTATGAAAGAAAGATGATACTGTTAGACTTATTGACCGACTGTGAGGTATGTACGCATAGTAATTGAACAGTCAATATTTTTTGTGCCTCTGAAGTCATTGGGAGGCTAATGAAGGAGCGCCAGAACCAAATGCAGAGAACCGCCACATCTGTTATTACAGCAGGCTTCGTATGTATGTTAAAGACTACACCATAAAACAGTAAGGTTTATCTCTTGATTCGAGGGTTTTTCTCCGGGTTCTCTGGTTTTCCTCCCTTTACAAAGCCAAACACCTTAAATTTCAAGCCTATCTGCGGGTTAGCCTTGGCCTGATTCAAAAGTTGTTACTTATTTCTTATTTTTCCTATTCAAAACTACCACCTAGATTTTCTTTCTCTTTTTGTTCCAGCTCGAGTACGTGAATGCTTATCATCGAGAATCTCGTGCCAAGGTAGGCGCTCTACTCAAGAAACAAAACAAGATGGACACTTATGATTGGCTAGTCAAGAGAACTGAGCCGCTCAGTCGGAATCCTGTATCAGATGGATCACGTGATCACATGGCGACGGCGATTCTTCTGATCAGCGGTTTAGCGTATTTATTATTTTAATCCAAACCAAGACTTTATGATAAGGCCGCTGTTCGACGAAATAGGTTATGCTCAATTTCACGCGCGTTCGATCTCGTGATTGTGTGTGATCGTGAGTATATGTGATTATTGGCTACAGTTTTACGCGCGTTTGACCCGTGATTGTGCTACATCGTGAAAGTCATTATCTCGTTAAAGCAAGACTGTGTGCTTGATGAAGTTGACAAATCCTTTTTTGACTTTTAAGCATTTAAATGTGAATGAGTATGTATATACTGTCCCACTATTTTCGCTAGTACTTCGCATTCTCTAATCACATGAAGCTTATTCACACACAAAATTCAATAGCTTGCAATTTCACTATTTGATTCAGAACACTAGAGCCGAATTGACTTTTTGACTAATAGAGTGATTTAAAGAGTAAATGGTTTGAACCCAGGTGTTGAAGTTTGTCGTAAAATGTGATCGTCCGTGTGAGTGTAGTCTTGAGAAAGACTGTTGTTGGTGGTGGTGACGGACGTTTCGACAACCTGAGCGGAAGTCATCTTCAGAGTCCAGTGAGAAAAGGAGACACGGTGGAAGGTATTTATACCTCTGGGGTTCGATCGTAATGCAAACGGTAATTAGACTTATTTTACTTGGCCCGTGGAACAAAGTCGTATAATTAGTGACAAAGTAAAAGAAAACGATGGCATTAGTGTGTACGTCTATGTATTATACTTACTATCTTATCACAGGAAAGTAAAATCACTATAGTACAACTTTAACTTTGTCATTATGTTATCGATATCGCCAATGTCTTTGTTAGGTATTATTACATATTCACAGATATTTGACATTTGTAATTATGATATTTTAGTGTACATCATGTACATAATGATCATAAAATGGGATATTAAAAAATAGCACAATGAAATATCGGGATTGCATTAATGGGAAAATATTAATTTGCGAAATTCATATCCTAAAAATACAATAAAATGCGTCATGTTTCCATTCATGTCATCATTATTTTTCTATCTGCCGTCATCAATGCGTCATTTTTCTATTCATGTCGTCATCATTGCGTCATAAACTGGAATCAGTGAAGAAGTAAGAATCAACCATATCTTGAATATTTATGACGTCACTTGTTGATTAATATGACGTTGATATGACGTCATTTTTAAAGAGCTAATGGTCTATGGCAGGCCCTAAAATTATGGGTTCTACAAGAAAGAAAATAGATACGAAAGATAACAGTATCGCAATAAACTTTACATATATTTTTATTTGATTTCTGTTAAAAACGTTCACTACAGATTGGTATAGGTAAGCCTGGTGAATGTATTATTAATTTACGCATTTCACAAATATTGATTTATAATATTTCTGGTGGTTTTTTTACGATTTAAAGTCAAACTCGGTAATTTTAATATTAAAGTCAGATCTGGTCAGGTTTGGTTTCCCATAGTTCTCGCACACGTAGTCTAACATTTACTAAGCTAAAAGAATTTTGTCCAATAATACTTTTGTCTCTAGTTTTTTCTTTTAAGACAATATCGTTAAAATATTCCGAGCACTTATGGTAAATCTAGAAATAAATTAGAAATTTTGGTGAAGATATATTGTTTATCTTTGAAGAAGCTACCAGAATTTTTAGCGGACTTTATCAGCCATGTTTTTGCTATCTTGTTGTCATGACAACTACCTCGTAACCATGGCAACAATTTAGTAGTAGTTGTGGCATTCATCCTGAAGTTGAAGTCGTCATTTAGTAGTCGTGGCAACACCTTGTAGTCATAGTAACCATATCAAGTCATGGTAACCATATTATAGTCATGACACTCTTTCTGTGGCCATGGCAACTACGACGAAACTTGATGACGTGATACCAAACATCTTTAAATCATTGTCATGACAACGGTCCTGTAGTCATGGTAACCACCATTATATTCATCAAGTTGTGCTTTCAGTATTTTACAATCTTTGACCAATCTATGTAGCTAGTTATTTTTCTGATCTATTCATAGTATTTGAAGTCAACATAAAATCTTCATAGCGATTATTCAAAACTATGTTCTCCAGTTTCTGTAACACCATTATCCACATCCTTCCTATCGTCATAAATAAAATTGTGAAGAACTCACGGAAAGTAAAAGAATCGAAGGTAAAAGAACGAAGGATTTTTCCGAATCTCTCACGAGTATCATTCGCTGCTTGTGTATAATCGTTCGTTTTTGGCCAGCGGTAAAAAGTAGATTGGCGTTGGCATGGAAACGTACGGAATACGTTAGAATTTGAGCTCTAACAAGCCCGATGGACGCATTTGAATTCCAGTATTTGTCGAGATATAATACAAAGATAATGCAGAATCCAACACTAACCGCAAGAACAGCGCAGATATTGTATCAATCTTTTTTGTCCACCGCATAATTTTGATCATTTTTAAGAAATGTTGGTTGTCGACAACTGGGAGAACCATTTCGCTGAAAGGTAATTCTATTCGAGGCGGAGTCAAATATCAGTTGTAGATCAAATATGGGGTTAAATGATCAATCGAAAAGTTAGAATCGAATGATCAAGCAAGATCGATTATTTTTCCTTATCTTAAACGAGAATCCTGCAGCTCCACAGCAAACGCCTGCTGACGGTCTGTTGATCCAACCATGCACCTTGATCGCCATATTCCTTGATTATATATATTGAGGGACGTCTAGTCCGACTAATAGACGGTACATTGAGGCAGGCATCGTCTTCATACGAATCTACGACACACAAAAACATGGAACGTTAGGTTATTACTACAAACATTACTCACTTACTACTTACTACTGGTTTGTATAAGGCATGACGCACGAACTAGTCACGTGATTTTCCCCCGCCATTTTGGTTTTTATTTTAGTAGAGGAAGGATCACGTGACACCCACACAGGTAGTCCGTACTTACCTCTCCTGTAGTTGAAGCCAACAGGTCGACTATGTGTTGATGTGACGTCGCTACAACACTTTGACCATTAATTTCAATAATCCTATGTCCCACACGTACTCCTCCACGTTCAGCTATGCTACCCCGCATTAGACTGCAAATCTGAGAAAAATATTAGAACAAAGAGAAAATATTAATCATACTTGCAGGGGGGAAGAAAGGGAAAATTTCATTGACTGCTTGGTAGAATCAAGGGTTTTGTATGGGTACTGCCTCTGATCTCCGAGGTCTGGGGTTTGATTTCCAGACTTGGCGTCTAATGGGAGTAGAGTTTGTTAGGTCTTGCACCACCCCCTCTTCTACCACCCTCTTCTATAATTTTCTCCCCTTTCCTCCCCTCCCCCCGTTCTAATATATGTTTATATTATCTATAGTAAAGTATTTGCTGGCAGTTATTACCATTCCATTCTGTACGCTGAATCCCAACTGGTACTTAGTGTCTGGTCTGTTTACCACTACCTGGACAGTGGGTGGGCACGATACCACCTTCATTACCACTTTAGTTCCTGGACGGGAGTTCTAAGAAATAACAAACTAATAAATCAACACCCGATGGATTAATTTACTAGCTTTGGGATACCTGTGTTGCAAACCAGTCCTAGCCAGCTATCCCAAAGAGGAAAAAGAGATCAGGTTTTACGCAAAGATCCTAACATCTTTTTTTCTTTGCGCTTTTATCTTCATGGCTGTTTTTATTATGAAGATGGCGCGTCAAGGTGCAGGTTTTTACTAAATATGGGATATCTGTGTTCCAAGCCTTCTGAACCAAAGGTATCCCAAAAAGACAAGAGAATAATATGAGCTTCAAATGGCAAGCACTAGTTCAAAAAAGAAAACAATAGAACGAGTAGTAACGCAATAGATTCGTTCTATTCCTTGACACTGAAAGGTCCTTATGGTCTATGTAAACGAGTGCTAACCACTCCAAATGGTGGTCAAACGCTGACCACCATGTGCTTTCAGCTGATGAAAATTCTACATAAAACAGGAAATGACGTCAAGTGCATAAAACAGGAAATGACGTCAAGTGAAACCGAGCGTTGGCCATGAAACATTACCTTGATAATTGTCTGACATTCCACCAAAGGTAGCCCAACAAGACTAGTATTATTCACAGCCAGTATTTGATCTCCAACGTTTAGTCGTCCAGATTTAGCAGCGGGTCCTTCTTTAGCAAGATGTGCTATGATGGCTGTTGGGATCATGGATCCCCAGCCTGATTCTACGATCATGATACCTAGAGACTCGGCTGGTTTCTTGTTTACTACGACCTGAACCATAGAAAGATAATAAATTGAAGAAATAGAAAACGCGCTCGCGTGCTGTGTGCAGTTATAAAGCACGCAGGGGTTGGCAGAACACGAGAGAAGTGTTAGGAGAAGCACGACGCGTAGCGGAGTGCTTCTCGACACTTCTCGAGGGGTCGGCAAATTTCCAAGTGTTTTATGACTGCACACAGCACAGCAAACAAGTTTATTATTTCTTTTATAAAATGCAAAGGGTGCGTGCGTGCTGTGTGCTCTCATAAAGCACGCACTCCCAACCAATCAGAATGCGAGATTTATAGCAGTTATTTTATAATCAAAATTAAATATTTCCACATATTTTTAAGATGTAGAAAGTAGAGAAGAGAGAGAGAGAAACAGATTGAATTAGAATTTAACTTGTTAGCTGAACATGGCGCCCCTTGCTTCATGTGATAACGTACCTCTCTTGATTTACTGGCATCAGAAAGCAGCGATAAATCTTCTCCCAGGATCTTTTGCGCCTCTAACACGCAGTTGTACTCCGCATCTTCAACGCTTTCTTCTGATATTCCGTTGGTTCGTAGGAACTCCTGATAAGCGACATTGAACGCCTGACCGATACTTTTAGCTATGATTTGTGCCTAGGAAAAGAAAGGAAAGTTATAGTTATACGAGATTGCGCTAATTCACGTTGAATAACGCAAAAATGCAAGCTGTGTTCTTGTTACTACGACCTTGACAACTTTTGGACATACGCGTGCTTATGGATATAGATTAGATTATCAATTGAAAACTAACGTGATATTTGATTGACAGAACAAAAAAATACAAAAGAAAACATGACGCGCCTGGGTTGAATGAGAATGAAAAGTCGATTCAAACGAAGGCCAAGTTGGATATCAACGCACTTCAAATGTTCAGCCCTTACTTATCCGTGACCTACCTCCGGAGCCTGGAACACATGACACGTGATTTTAATCATCTTGGGATCGGTTTCAGCCTTAGCAACACTGGCTAGAATCTGTGTTGATGAGGGTTTGGTTTCTAGGATGTTTTCATTATCTCCTGGGGGTCTACGGGCCATGAGGACAAGTACATCCCCGATATCGGCGATGAACGATACGGTACGTAGGGCGTGGTCCATCATGATTTCCTGCGAAAGTAACCAATCGACTTATCACAAACAAGGCTATACTTCCTCTAGATATTTCTGTAACGCATGAAAAGCGCTAAAGCCTGGAGTAGATTTCTTGGGAATGCGTGAAAAAAAAAACGACACACGAAAAAGTCACGCAATACGCAACCGAGTGACAGCGTCACGGTTTATCGAGTGATTGAAGTATTTACCTTATTAATAGAGTTTACGACTTTAATTCTTTCAGTAGAAATAAATAAATCCACATCTGTTGTCGGCTGATCTTCGCCTTCGGGTACCTATAAGACGAAGACAAGACTTCTATGAAGAGCAAGCAGTGAAATGTGGGGAAAAGCTAAGTTTCATGATTTCCTTTTTGTACCTTGATTCGTCCAACTGCTTCCTGGGCTTGCTGCATTCGTACCGACCGGTTGGGGGACTGGGCCGACATTATCTGTGATGATCCCAGATACTAAAAAAATAATTTTGCATTCTTATAAGGTGTTCCACAGAGATCTACATTAGGTCCTTTATAATAGAGTAATTAAAATGAAGGGCAAAGATTTGATGTCTTTGCAATCGAGGAAACAAGTTTAGCCATTAGTATTTCTAGTAATCCAAGTGAGGAAATATCGTGCTGGTTTCCCTCAATGATCTGTATTGGGTGCTTTTATGTATAAACAAGCGAAAGTACTATCCAAAACTATTTTGGTTCCTATTCCCGGCCATTGTCTTTTTTGAGACTGGATTTCAGAATTAAGATTTATCAAGATGAATTTTTTTTTTTTCTGGATGCGGTAAGAATCAAAGGGCAAGTAGCGTATGCGCAATTCTATTGATACTCAGTAGTATTTCACCTCGTATCAAATGCTTTTTATGTTAAGTAGCTTCTTTTCAATCTTTTTTTAAGTATAAAAAACGAACACCAAGGAGGTAATGTTGCCGTGCTAAAGTCATTTGACGACGCGTCCCGTTGAGAACTCCACTGAAGTCCTCTTTATTCGAGACAGAAATGGCGCACCACGACATGGGTTCACTTCTCCAGTAAATAATCTTTACTATTATTCAAATCTTTACTAAAAGACACCGCAAGATTTCTTTTTACGAAACTCACCTGCTCGTCTAGTTATTAAGGGGGCTTTCATTTATTACCGGCAAAATTTCAGAGTGGTTAAGTTATTTTGAGAAGTGACGTGGTTAGGGGGTTTATCACATATTGAGGTGGTTGAGAACTATCGCAGGGTGATGAAGGGGGGTTATGCAATTGTTGCATCTATCATGGGGGGGGGGGGGGGGGTGGATGGGTTATGTTTGTAGAGCTTTCCATGTGATTTTGCCAACTCCCCCCATGTACTGATAAAATGAAAGCCCCTAAGGTCTAAGTACTAAGCAACCAGATGCGCATTCTGCTTGGAAGAAAAAAAGGATTTTTCAAAAAGCTGTAATATATATTCATACCGGATCATAACAGAATCAGGGTCAATACTCAAGGCCAAGATCAAGAGCTTAAAGAGTATTTTTACGCCATATGCGAAATCTTAAATGAAGTTAGGAAACAAACAAAATGGCATACGACTTATAAATGGTTCATGCTTCGTGGTAGTAACGTAACCGACCCGAATAACGAATTCCTATCAAATCTAAAATAATATCCAATGGATATTTTGGTTGGATTTTTTTAACAGCCAAAGTAAGAGAAGTAGAAATCTGCCATTAATAAATTAGATTGTTTTGCTTGGAAAATTACGACTGTTCTATTTATTTTTATTGCTCTAATTCAAGCCAGGAGCATTTTGCCTAAAAAGGTTTTCTGTAAAATGCAGAATATCAAACGGATCGCGACAAAACTTGTCATTTACAAATAGCGGGGTTTTTTTCCACTTAATGGGAAATCGTCTGTCGAGCTTCCGTTCTGATAGCGGGTGATTACAATATGTATTGGATAAAGTCTTGTTAGGACCACAGTAGAAGAGAAAAATACACATCCGAAAAAAAAAAAGAATTAACTTAAAGCTGTCTTGATCATCCATTACTACAGCTTATAACTTTTATAGAACAAAGAGTGTGATTGGTTGGCTGGTTGATTCAGTTGACATAACGAAAACAAGGCATATTTTCAATCTTTTTCAGTAATTGTGTTTTCACAGTTTTCCTTCATGTTAAAATCGCATCACTTATTTTTGGAACGGTTAAAAAAGAAGATTTTGCACATTTATTTTGCACGCGGAAGTTAATATCGTGGGGGAAAAAAAGAACCCTTTGCTATGTTTTTCAATCATTTTCGCTCGGTCATATTTTACTGATATCACCCATTCACTCTTTATGGACTCATTAAACAGCTAGTTACCCGTGGCTTTACAAACGGATACAGAACAACGTGTCGCTCACAGGAACTTTTTGAAAAAAAAGAAATGAAGATCTGTAAACAGATCGAGTTGAGTAGCTTAGGGCCTGCTTAGAAAACTGTACTGACGACGCCGCCAGTATTAATCACTCATCAAATGTGACACATCTGAAAAGCTTGCAACAAAAATAAAAGATGAACACCGTTGACTAGAATATTTACAATCTATAACTCGTAATTAGACTGCAAATGTTCCATCGAATCAATAAGTACCAGACAATCTATATTTAATTTTTTCCACGGCTTCAATTGTGAAAAATAAATTTTGAAGTTTGATTTGTGTTATCTGAAGTCGAGGAGAATGATGGTAGCGATAGGATATATTATTGTAGAATTGCTAGGGTTGTTTGTAGTTGGTTTTAATAATGGATTGCTTTATTGATGGTAGATTGAGAAATATTAAGTAATTTCAGTAAACTAATTATGTTCTGTATTTTAAAGAGAGGCTTATCTATGCATGCCAGTTCAAACTCAAAGTCAAGGTTTGAGAATTTTCCTCTTAGGAAAATAAAGAAGGAAAATGTAGAAATGGAAGAAAAATATAAATGGAAAATGGGAGAGGCTTAAACGAGTGAATAAAAAATGGATGAAAAGTGAAAATCAATCCCAAATAATGAGTATAAATATGAGAGCTGAGAAGTGATGACCTTTAGCGTTTAAAAATTAGAAATACCGCATTGTTTTGAGGAATGTATTGAGTTCATATTTGAAACATCTTACTCTAGTTTGTAGGCTATGAGGTAATGAACGGATTTTTTCATAGAGAACAAAATGAAAAGACGCGAAAGCCGAGAAATACAATGCCGACTGACAAAAAAAAATAAATCAAATGACAGTATTTTTGCATTACCATATGATACTGAGAGTATCTTAGGAACTTGATCTGACATTCACTCAAGTCATGGTCGTTTTTGTTAGTTAAATAATCGTCTATAGCGTATTGTATTGTCATTGCGTATAATCAATACTCTAGTCTAAATCTATACACCAAGTACTTTGACTTTTCTGGAGATACCAGGATATGTTTGTCTGACTGAGGAAACCATGCACTCAAGCAGGAGCGCAGTCTTGATTGTATTGCAAACCAAACGCACCAAATACTGTACCTTATTCGCGAATATGAGCGTGTTATTGCAATATATGTAAGCAATAGGAACATAATATTTTGAATTTTTCACGTTAACTTGTTTTATTCTATAACAGCACGTAAACTGAAGACTTTTTTTTCCTTTTGTGTGGAGGGAAATAAATATAAAAAAATTGCGAGATCATATTTCATTACGAAAGACAAAAAATGTCGAATTTGAACTGATTGAATTGAAATTAAGATTACCTTTGTCGGTTGCGTGTCATGATAGCAAAACAGAGTCAATAAGTCAAACGAAGTCAATGAAGGTAAACCAAGGTAATATAGGGGAATAGATGCAGTGTAAATTAGAGAAAGAATAACGTAAACTTTGCTGCAAGGTCACAAACCACAAATAATTTGAAATGCAATTAGTTCGCTAAAGGATATTTTTACTAACCTTGGCTGTATAGACGACGCCAAGAAGCAGATTCCTTGGATGATGAGGGCCCTCCCATGCTGCGAGGAATAAAAACGAACCATTTAACACAAATTAGTTATTTTGGATGGCGGAACTTTCTAAGTTTAAAATAAAACTAAGCTCTGCTCGTCTGTGACAACACATATTATTCAGGTAAAGTTAGCGGAGGTCGAGGTTAACTGAAAAGTAAAAAGATATGGCTTATTTGAAGTAAACACAACTGAAATCAGTTGTCTGGCTGTGCTAGCGACGAGAATAGCTTACCAACAGGAAGTGGATTCTGATTAAACGGCTGGCAAAACTTGTTGAAAAGTTTAACTTCTGGGATCTTGGATTCATCGTATTTAATATACTCGTCAGATTCATCCGAGTCACCGTGGTCATCCATTTCGAAATCCCATTTTACAAGCATAACATAGAAATACTCGTAGTAGCCGCCACTCTTGACGGAGAGTTTTCCTAGATATTCAGATATGAAGTACGGACGTTTAAATATCTCTAGACAACTTGAGATACGGGCAAAGCTCTTGACATATGCTACCAATGGAATACAGTACAGCCGGGAAAGCGACAGCAATCCCACAACTACACAACTTCATTATCGCTTTAAGCAATCACGTCGTAAAAGATTAATTGTCTCCAAAGAATAACACGAGGCAAATTTCTTTAAAAAATCGATATAATCTCATCAATATTTAGCAAAGAAGTGGCAACGTGTGGTAGGAATGAAGTCTAGAAGTGTTGGAAGAGAGTACATGTGATAAGTTCCCGATTACGTTTTCTCAGTTAGTTCGCATGAAGCTGTCACATCTGGAGAATAATATCAATCAATGGAAAAGATATCGCCATAGTAATGATGAATAAACTTGGTAGTAGGCACTAACCGACGTGATAACAATGAGTGAGGTGTTTTGTGGCGTTCAGCTGCTGAACTGCCCCGAATGTCAACAAATGATTCTCATTTATCAACAACTTCTAAGATTAATTAATTCTAGCCCGACTTATTTCGAGAGCAACAAATTGGCTTCCAAGGGTAAGAAACTATGAATCATACAGCGCATCAACAGCTGAACGTGTTACGCGAATACAGAGAGCTGGTAGGCGAGCTGAGGCAGTGGAAAAAAGAGTCATACTTTGAAGACAACTGACGTGTGGGATATTGAAAAGGATGTTTGGTTTTGCGTGGTGAATGAATGAACGGTCAAGTAGACGTTGTTAATCTCTTTGGCGTAGCCTTCCAGTAGAAAAAGAGTTTGGAGTTGATTAATGAGCATAATTCATATTAAAATAAAAAAAGCAACAGTGAAGAACCACAGTGTAGGCGCTTTTATAATACCGCCAAAAAACCCGAATTTTCCGCTGCTTATTATAAGATTAATGAACTCCAGCAACCGTGATTACTTAGCATTAAGTATTAAGGTCTAGAGTAAACCACTCCAAGCGTGGGACTGAGGTGGCTTTATTTGTATTGCATTCGTATAGTAGGATTTTGATTATAACTTTCACAATAGAAGCCCTAACCTTTGCGATGGTTCGGAGACATGTCATTAAAACTAATGTCAAACATCTAATAGATAAATCTAAGTCCCATTCAATTCATAAATCAAGTGTATTTGGAAAGTAAGTGCATTTAAGAAGTTTATTCTACAATCCAATGACATTTTAAGCTTATTAGTTGGGGATTTTTTCCCCAGTATTGGAATAATCTGGCTTAAATCTTGAAGTTCTTAAAGAAGGTTTTATATGTGGATATGAAGTCAGGTATTGTAAATTAACGAAACAACAAACATTTTCTTCCATGTATCAAACCTTCAATCACTTTGATATATTTAGGAGACCCTCAAGTAATGGTTAAGATGGATCGATATTAAAGTAGAGTCTTGTAGAGGGAGAGAAAAAAAAAAAAACAACGAAAAATAGACAGGGAAAACGAGAACTTTTTTAATGCACATGAAAGCGAAAGTGGGAACCTAGTTGTGCTACAGGGAGCCCAAATTGGATAAAAACAAAAGAGAAAATAAAAATACGAAAATATATACTGTAATATATTAGATTATTTAGTCATATCACATCATATTAAATGCATCATTATCATCACTATCATATTACATTACTTTTATTATTCCTAACATCATCTTCTCATTACTATCATCATCATCATCCTCCTCCTCATCATTATCACCATTATCATCATCATCACCATTATCATTACCATTACCATCATCACTTACCATTACCAACACCATCATCATTATCACCATTACCATCACCATCATTATCACCATTATCATCATCATCACCATTATCATTACCATTACCATCATCATCACCGTCGTCATCCTCACCACCACCAATATCACCATTTTCATCACCATTAACAACACCATTACCATAATAATCATCATCATTGTCGTCATCATCATATTTATTGTTACCATCAACACTTTCATCGATTTTTTAGGTAATGTAGAAGAAAAAATATTGCAATACAATATCACTATCATCACTATCATCCTAATCATCGTCATCATCATCATCTTAACTGATCAACGTTTGCGTGACCTCGAGTTGGACAGGATAGTATCAGATTGAAGTGCTTTAAATTAAAAAGCAAATAAACACGGACATAAGCGGAACACGTATGACTGCTGTGATTAGATAGTGTTCGATAAGTGAAGTACATCCAAATTGATGTAAGAGACTTCCTTGACAACCGGGCTTCCTGTGCAATTGATAAAATATTCTTTGCGTGCAAAATACAAGAGAATTGAAAAAAGGCAATAAATAGCTTATAAAGAAATAACCCGCCGACCAGACGAATCTACAAATAAAAAGAAACTTATGAAATTCGTCGCACCCCGAAACAACCCAGTTTGATCTAAGACACTGTACGGCTAATTCACAGATTAGGAATTAGCTTGTTAGGTTTGAGGAGGGTGGAAAACCGAAGAATTCGGAGAAAAGACTCTTGAATCAAGGGAGAGACCTGAAAAAACTCTGCCTCACATTGGCATGTGATGCTGAGTCGAGGAATCGAACCAGAGACCCTGGAGGAGTGACGACTGCATTAATGCTACGCCGCCATTTCTTTGAAGTAGTGTATAAGGAAACTGAAATGAAGCGAAAACTATTCGGAATAAAACGAAAAGAGGGACACCAGGATAATAATTCCTTTGTCAAAGATATGCTTCTCTCTAAATCGTGTAGTGTTAGGTATGAACACTTCGAAAAATTATGAAAATACTTGAAAGGTTTGAATGAGGAGTGCAGTATAAAGCAAGTACGACCGCTGGATAAATCCCAACTTGTCTCCAGTTGTAAGAGTGGGAAAACGTTCGATTCAGTGACTCTGAATTGGCTTCCAAATTCAATGAATGTGATTGGATGAGGTGCGTTTTTGTGAGCCTTGTGATTGGTTCAGAGAGGAAGTCATTTGAGTGCGGTGCGATCCAGTGACCATCTCTCAAATGGCTTCCCATTTCAAAGAATATGATTGGGTGAGCTTGGTTCTCGCGAGATGAAACCATTTGAGTGCTATGGTATGTCACGATACCACTTGGTACGTGCGTGAAACCAAAAAATAATTAGCTTAGCCTGAAGCACTTTCAAAGAAACAAAAAACACTAAATGCATTAAAAATTAAAGAACTTAACTGGTGAAATAATAAAAAAAGTTATGCAAAAGAGTAAACTTTCGAAGAAAAACATATCGAAATGTAAGATGTTGGAGCCTTCGTGTGTTAAATATCAGCATAATTTTCGAATCACAGTCTAACTTTCGCTGCACTTTCCAAGATTTTTAACCACATTGGGTGGGAAGATACTTATTTAATCGATCAATTTAACGAATTCTTGAATGCGGAAGAGAAGAATTCCAGCCTTAGTTTACGAAATGAAGTTGAAGCTCCCTGGAATAAAGCTCTCGAGTTAAGAGTAGAGTTTATCGAGTAAGCTAGAGTAAGAAGGAAAAATATCATTCAGACTTACCTAAATCTCTTTCTTGAGCTTTCTTTGCGGCCTAGGAGGGAAGGAAGGAAGGGCAATAAATAATAATCCGAGTAGAATAATTTAATACTTGCACGTTAAATAGTTTATTCACCGGAAAGTCGTCTTCAGTAGCAATAGAAGTAATGAAATTTTTGTGCATCAAGTTTTCTTGGTGAGTCTTTGGGTCATTTGTATTAGATTATACAGCCACAATAATACATCTGTATGGAACTACGAGTCATATGAATTCATCTCTCATCAAGGCAACTGGGACAAACACTAGGCTATTATACATATTATACATATACAAATAGTATATATATTCTATATGGTTTAGAGTCTGGTTGAGTGGACTTCAAGAGAATATATGAAGTGAGAAAGAAAGACTGTCAGTCAAAAGTCTTGGAATAATTTCATGATAATAGATACTGAGCTCATTCAATAATTAATGCCTGAAGAACGATCATGATGCATACGATTAAGATTAAATAGAACGTCGGATGGTAATACTACTACAGCATCTAACTAAAGTGAATTTATGTATGAACAAATATAATGAATAAATATATGTCTGTGATAAATATAATGAATGATCAGGCACTATTCGAGTTTGCTGAAGTGTTTTTCTATTTTAGATCTCTTGAGAATTTGACTCTGTTTAAATGTTTGTTATACTATGCGTTATTGGTAAATAAAGAGATAATACTGAAGGAAGTATCACGTTAAATGTTAACGCAAATAAACAATATGGAGGCATTTGAGAGAGAGAAGTGAAAGAATGCATTAGAGATGCAAGCAAATCTGAAAGAGAATTCTCTAAGCAAAACATGACAACCGATTTATCGCCGAAGAAATGGAAAAAATGGATGGGAAATACCCTTTAAAGGTAATGGGAAGTCTAAATGCATAAAGTATATCATATAATCGAATAAAAATGAGCCTATTTGTTCGATTCCAATATGAAAAACGAATGGAAATTGCGGCCATTGAGCTAATGTATTGGTATATGAGGTTATCACGCAAATCAGTGTCAGAAGGAAGGAAGGAATGGTCTTAGATCCTTGATATAGCGATAAAAAGATAATAAAGACCTTGCTTGAGCGAATTCTAGAAAAACTCTCAGTCGATCTGATACTAAGTAGAATGATAAGAATAAGAGAAGTAGAATTGAAAAAGGGAAATTTAAAAAAAACAAAACATATTTGCGCAAACAAAAATGGATTCTAAGTAAAAAGTTGTTTGAAAAAGATAAATACTTCCTAAACGAAGCAGAATGATACTGAAAATGAGAAAGGGATGGCAATGAAAAATAAAATAAAACATATGAAAAATACAACCGAACTTGAATGAATGGAATTGATATTGAAAATGTTTTCATAACGCGTTATTTATTGGAAGTATCTTAATGAATTTTTATGAATTTTAGGACACCTGTCTATTTTGTATCTTTTTTATATTCAAGCTTAGATATCGATAATAAAGAACAGGATGGACAAGCTATTACATGAAGTGTTCCAAAAAAAATTTTTTGGGGTACCTTGTGCGCAAATAAGAACGACGAAAGGAGGAAGATTGGTGAAGCAAGACATATATTTTTAAAAAATTACTACTTAAACTTTATATGAAGCTATGTATATATGTATGTATATATATGTCCTCTTATTGATCATAGCTGTAAGCCTATCAGATTGCGAGAATGTGCTATGTTTTTGTAAAAAATCAAATTGCAATACTATCGAACTAATACAAAAAAATTATTTTCTTTTTTCTTTCTATTTTGTATTGGTGGAAATAGACTAACACCCACATTGGTTGGAAAGAAAATGGAGTTTTTATTATCATCGATAGCACCAGGAGCCTTAACCGCTAATTAGTGGAATAATTAAGTTAATAGAAATATCTATCCTAAATTCTACCAGCTGGGAGATCGAAGAAAGTGTAACGCAATATACGAAATGTCACGTAATGTAAATGTCACGCTCAAAAATGGTAATAAATAAAGCACATGTTTGTGGGTACATATTGATGATTTTTGCCTACAATGTGAATGAATGATAGATAGAAAACCACCGCGTCACGTAATACTCAAGATAGTAACGCAACATCATCTTATGGGGGAAAATATCGGAATAAAATAATAAAATTTCCCCCGTAATTTTCAGTTCTATGCCGGTCTTCTACGAGTGTATATCACAAGACATTTGTACTTTTTTCAATTTGTACGAATTACGCAGAATAACAGAAATTACGACTACTGGCCAATAAACGCAGAATAACAGAAATTACGACTACCAGCCAATAAACGCAGAATAACAGAAATTACGACTACCAGCCAATAAACGCAGAATAACAGAAATTACGACTACCAGCCAATAAACGCAGAATAACAGAAATTACGACTACCAGCCAATAAACGGACTCCAAACAGCCAATCATTCCTGCAGCGCCTCAGACCGCGATATCGAATCAATTTGTTTAGTTTACTAGCTGATACTTTTGTTTTTGTGGCGTCTTGTGGTTACAAGTTTTTCTTGTCTCGAACCACCTGCATCTCGTTCCTAATTGAATACTCGACCTAAGTATTTTCGATCTCAATCTACAGGAATCCCAAAACAGACCTTTTCCGATACCGCTTGCGTTCCGACTTGATTACAGACCCATTCACCGAAAGAGCGTAGAATACATGAATATTGTACATAAAAATCGAGGGTAACCATTAACTTTTAGAATTTAAAAAATCAATCCAAACGGATAAATAGTGAATATTTCAGTTAGGAATGAATTTACTCGTAATATCCGACACAGGTATCCCAATTAGTGAAAAAAGGCGAGTTTGACTTTGACAGAGAGAGGAATAAGAAGATAAGGAAGAAGCTTAATCATACATACAACATAACAATATTTCAACACACACCTTCTCAGCCGCGCAGTATTCACATGTTTCCTCGTGCTCCGAGTCTGACTGATCCTCGTGTTTCTGTGTAGCAAAATTTCTGGATGACATCCCCACGGAGAACGTCCCAGATGGACCCTTATCTCTCTTAGCTGCTGCGGCCTTGTTGGTGCGCTCATCATCATCCTCTGAGGATGAGCCGGAGTACCTGTGCTGTAGGGAGCGTCTGTTTTCTCGTTTCCTTGACGTGTAGGGTTCTCTGTCTCCTATAATTTCGCTCATTGGTCGGGTAGACCTTGATTTGGATTTGTTTCCAGAGAAACCTACTTCTGGCATGTCCAAGCCAGGTTCTTCTTCTTTACCGTGTCTACCCTTTTGACCCGAAACTGAAATAATCAACAAAGAATCAATCAAGCAGAAATCAATAGAAACAATTCAGAAAGAAAGTGAATGAAGAAAAGAGTAAGAAAGAATGGATGAATGGGAGGAGAGGAAGAAGAGAAAGAAAAGAAAGTGGGACTCACAGGACTTGTTTTTATGTAGCTTGTGATCTACAATCATTAGAAAATAAGATTAAGAAGACCAAATAAATGATCAAGTGCGCTTCAATCTCTCTGAACAGGAAAGGTTGACCTTACCACCCCCCCCCCCCCCCCCCAAATAAAGGGCCACCATGTTCAATAACATTCGTTTCTTTTGTGATGTCAACCAACATGGCGGCCATGTCTTTTGTTCTTGTGCATGTGACGTCATAGCCGCCATGTTGGTTTATTTGAACAAAAGATTTGGTCTTGATTTTTTTTTTGTCATGTCAACCAACATGGCGGCCATGTCTTTTATCCTTGTGCATGTGACGTAATAGCCGCCATGTTGGTTGACTTGAACAAAAGAATTGGTCTTGATTTCTTTTATCATGTCATCCAACATGGCGGCCATTTTTTGTCTCTTTATACTCAGGGAATTTGTTTTACGCTGCTATGAAATCCAACTCGTCTCCCCATGCTATACTTACAGACATGTTTTCCAGCTAGACTCCCTGATTCATATTCCTTCAACAGCGACGCCTTCTGAGCAATCAGCTTGTGAATCTCATCATCTCTACACAACCAGACATGTTTACTCCTGTCATGTTTTGTATGTCCTTTACCAACCGGTTGTTCATTAGTCTTCAACGTCTTCACGCTGCTTCTTTCACGAGGTTTCTGCTTGGGTTTAGCATTTTCCTGGCTTATTTCTCGAGTTTCGAGTGTTTTTGTCTTCGAAGTTTTATTTTCATCGACAAAAAGTTCATTCGTTTCTTCAAGGGGCTCGTCATCATCTTCCGTTCCTATGGCAACATAATTCTTTGTCGAGATCTTTGGCCTTGGTCTTGTTTTTACTATGTCACCATTACGAGTATTTTTACTTCTTGTTTCATTCTTCGTCGCGTTTACATTCTCTTTACTTCTCTCCTCTTTCTTGACGGGTACATTTGCTTTTCTTGATCTATCTTGTGCCTCTGACCGTGTCTTCTTAGCCAGCGTTTCTCCAGAATCGACGGGACTTCTAGTTTTCTTCTTCTCCTCTTTTAAATTAAGATTTTCTTTACTTCTCCCAGTAGCTTGCCTAATCGTACTCGTTGTTTCCTTAACCGGCAGACCAGGCGCATGCTTCCTCACCTCTTGATTAATCTTTTTAGTTCTAGGTCTTTCATCTTTAACAGCCATCCCTGATGCTTGTTTGACTCGCACATGACGCTCTGTTCCAATACTACCAGCAATTTTAGAAGCCTTCTTTGTTAGATCTTCTGTACTGTTCTCTACACTAGAGCCCCTTGAAGACCCTCGACCTTGCGCTGAAACCTTCGGTCTGTTCGCTTTACTATCATTAGTTTGTTTTGTAGGAACCTTTTTCTTTGCATCAACAGAATTAACTTTCTTGGATCCAGTGTTTTTATTACTAGTGGTATCTCGTGGTGATTTAGCGGCTTTCATCCCAGTGTTGTCCTTGTTAATTTGTTTTTTATAATTAACGTTACCGTCTTTTGAATATTTAGTACCAACAGTTTCACTTTCAATCAATTTGATATTTTCAGCAGCCTTTACTTCTTCCGTAACGCTTTCACTTTCTGACTCGCTCTCGCTCAAGTGCGTCTGTCCGCCATAAGTTCCAGAGGATGGTTCCATACCGTCATCCTCTGAACTCTCCGACTTCAACAACGAGCTCTTTTCTCGGGTATTTCCTTTTTCTTTCAAGGACACTTTGTTTTTCTTAAGTTGTTGAATCACTGGGACAAACGTTGGTTCTGGGTCGTCGTTTAATAAAGGAGCTTCAGGATCAGACATGATGTCTGGTGTTTCCTGTCTCATCATTGGTTGATTTGGTTCCGAGGTCTCTGAGTCAGTG
Source organism: Actinia tenebrosa (assembly GCF_029948245.1). NCBI lineage: Eukaryota > Metazoa > Cnidaria > Anthozoa > Actiniaria > Actiniidae > Actinia > Actinia tenebrosa. Next base: position 25,700,953 of record NW_028292569.1, on the reverse strand, counting down.
TAGCCATCTCCCTCGGGGATTTGGCTTGGTTCAGGGGAGATGGAGCTCACCGGGGATTCTACACGTTTTTCCTGGTGTAAGTCGAGCTCTTCGTCTTCGAACGGTAAGAATGTTTCCTGTCTTTCAACATTTTCATGTTCGTCTGCACCTTCTGTGGTTTCTGGAGTAACCAGTACTTCATCATTTTCGTCCAATTCGTCCTCGGGACCATTTTCTTGTAGTTCTTCTACTGTTTCATCAGGATCAAGTTCTTCTTCCGATTCTGGTTGCATGACACCCTCTATTTCACGATCGATTTCACGATCAATGTCACGCTGAATAGGACGGTCGATTTCATGATTAATTTCACTATTTACTTCATGATTGATGGCAGGTTGTGTGTCACGATCGATGTCACGCTGTATGTCACGTTCCGTCTCACTATCTGTGTCACGGTTTTCTCCACTATCCGTGTCACGGTTTTCCCCACTATCCGTGTCACGGTTTCCTCTACTGCCAATGTCACGCTGTATATCCGGTTCATTTTCACTTCCTTCTCCTTTTTCTTCGTAATTTTCCTCTAAATCACTATGATTGACTCCATTCTGCATTAGCCCCTCTTCTTCTGGTTCTTCTTCACTATCTAGAGGCGGTGGTCCTTCCCTGTATCCAAGGTCACTCTCCTTGCTATCCCGTCTGTCCACTTTAGGCTTGAATAACGGTTCCTTTTCCCCTTTGATGTTATCACTAACGCTTGATAGACTCTTAGCTGGGGAGGTATATGTTGAGGATAACACATAGCCATCTAGGTCACTGCCATCACTTCCCATGGGGGGAGGGGAGAGTCCTAGGTCACTGTCATCATATTCATAATCATCCTCACTCTCTAATGGAGGGGGCTCTTCTCTTTCGTCTTCCTCCTCCTCCTCCTCATCATCTCCAGATTTCGTATAATGAGCATTCTCTTTACTGTGTCCAACTATTTCTGTATCACTACTTTCTTCGACTTCTCCTTCAGAATCGACGACACCAGAGGCAGAGTTGGATCCAAATATATCTGCAAAATTGAATATAATATAAGATATTTCAGCATTTTAAATTTTGCTTAAAAATAAATAAATGAAATGAATAAAAAGTTTTTGTTTTGCTTCAAAGTAGTGTTTAGTCTACAACGGTCATAGCAATAAATAATGTTTTTCACATTGATTCAAAAAGTTATTTCTTTGGCCGCTGTCATTTCTTTGTAAAAGGTAAATGTTATATTCTAACATCCTTAAGAAGGTTGATAGGAGAGCACTTCACAGCAAAAGGCACCAGTACTCGTAATAGAGAGAAGAATAAAAGCGATAAATAAGCACAACTCATTAAATTTTGAATTTAATAATAGCATAGAAAGTATATTTAATGCTTAGTTCCTTTACAATCATTTATGCCAACAGTAATGGTAATTTATGATGTAATATTTCAAAGCCGACAATGAGGACTGGACCGGATTTCAATTCAAAGCAATTAGTTCGCCTCTGACTGGAACTAATTGCGCGGACTTGAAATCCCGTCCAGTCCGATATTGGAGGCTTTGAAATGACTTCTCATATCATTAATTATTCGACTTGGAGTAACTGGAACAAAATTAATTCAGTCCTAGGACTGAATTAATTTTGTTCCAGTTACTCCAGACTGAATGCATTCCTTTCACAGCACTTTACCATGTTTCAAGTAACATCATGTGACCCAAAAATAGTCCATTGATTGGCTGGTTTACTCATGAATTATTAATGAGTATGAGAATTTTATTTCCTATGCCCATGCTCCATTGCCTTATTTAAATCTAACTCAAAACAGTTAGAGTAATCACTGATTAGTTTAAATACTTAGGCTTAATAATTATTAAAGACTATACCATGCATGCTCAAACAACCATAAAAAACAAGCTATCACTGATACACATTAAGTCTAACACAGCCTGAATGACTTTGGATGATGAATGAAAGAATACGGAAAAAACGTGATACTTAGAAATAATCCATACCAAATAGTAAGAATAAACTTCAAAATCGATAATCTTAAGGCTTAAAACAGCACATAAAAATGGAATACGCTGGAACACACTTTTGTATTGAGCTAATATACAGGTAATACAAATTCCATGGCCAATCAAGTTATGTAAAACACAACCCCGTGTTAACTACAAGTTCCATCTCATTGGTTTCTATCTATAAATGAAAAGATTGGAATATCTTAGCTTTTAAGAGGCATTATGAGAGTAAGTGAGGATGCCAGTTAATCCTAATATAATATTACTGAATGCATTAGAAACCACAGGGGCATTCATTTCTTAAAAATTCTTTAAAATTAAGACAAAGGAAGGAAACAGTTGGATGGACATAAACTGATATTGTGCCATAATGAAAAAGGGCTAGTAAACCCTGCATGAAAACACTAAAAAATAGAAATTTTTTTGTCCATTTTAATAAAGTGCTTGACAATTTTATAGACCTCATACAAGTACATCTGATCTGGTTAAATCTAAAGTAAGATCACATAGGACTTATTGGACCTTACATTTTATTCAGTTTATTCTAGACACTAGACAAAACCATAAAAATTGAATGCATTTCCTTTTCATTATTGTGAAGTCCAAGTGTTGATTGAATTTTCAGTTGCCTGCTTTTGTCTTGAACATTATCCACAAGTTTCAATTTGTATTCATGGAGACATTCTGGCGTTGGCTAAATGAATTCTTTTGTAATTTCATAGCTATCATATTATATGCTAAGAAATAAATGATGCTCAAAGCCATTTTGTGGTTTAGGTATTGAAAATTCATGCTTGGAATAAATGATTAATTTATTTATCAATCAAGATTTTAAAGCATATCAAAAATGATCAATTGATTAATTGAATGTTGAAAGAACTCCATGATTGCATGATAGATTCATGTTTTGAACTTGAATGTGATTGATTGATGTATTGCATGATGGAATAGGTGACTGATCGACTGATTGCATGACTTCTGATTAATTGGTTGATGATTTCATTCAATTTCTATTTTATTTTTCACATCTTTAACTTTACTATTAATGAAACTACAGCCATAAAATCATAAGTTTGTCTCTCTCTATATTAAAGTGTCTGGACAAATTATTTGCAAGGGCTGTACAAGTAAATTGAAAAAATTATGTCATGAAGTTAAAACTCACATTTTTGGCTGATTTTCTCTATTCAATTCTAAAATTATTTAGTTATGTCAGAGTGACATAAACCTCATTTCTTAAGTTATTTATTTATTTATTTATTTATTTGGCTTTCTAAAAAAATTTTAATCTATTTTTATTTTTATTTTTTAGCTTGGATTTTTCCCCAGGAAAAATTAACCAGAAAAGACATATTTTACATCTTAAATAACTTACCAAGCCAAAAAAACACCTTGCAACTAAATTTTTTTATGAGGGTTAACTCCAGATCATTGGATTAGATTGCTAGACTTTACTTTAATTTATTCTATTAATTGGTTTTTGCTGAAAGAATCTACAGAAATTTGCCTCTTAAATCATACTTAATCATAAATCATACCCTTTACACGTCATTTGAAAGTTCTCCTTTCTCCACAAAAATCAACTCCTAAATTCCAATTCAATCTGGCATTGAGTACTTTAGTGATGAGCCTATCTCTCAATGTATGTTTGATGGGAAATAAATTCCATAATTTACTGTAAAGCATTTACAAGCATAGGTAAAGGATGTTGTAATGTTATTTTGACCAAAAGTCAAGGTACAAACCTGTGTATTCCATAACATATTCACTTGTATCAGACACATCGATTGGTTTATCATGTATTGGAGGTTCCGTGCTTGTGCCAGATATTATGACAGCCTTGCCTGGCTTTTTCTTTACCCTTTCTCGTTCCATTACTTGATGATCACCTAAAAAAAATAAATCATGCTGAATAAGTGGGAATAAAATGACCAGAAATCATACCAACAAATTAACCAAGGAGATTCTTCTTGGTTTGGGTGCAACAAAAATACCTAGTTGGATTTCATTACCAGGTATCAAATACATGCAAAAGACACCCTTTACAAACCCTAACACGCTAGATTTCATTTTGATTTGCAATTATCTGCATATGTTTCCTTACTTAGTTCATGTTGAAGGTTTTTTCAGGGTTCAAAGAAATTCGAGGATTTATACCATAAATATAACTCTCTATCAATACATTCCATTTATCATTGCTTGAAGGTTAGAATGATTAAACAATTGAGCAGCTTAACAATTCAGATTCCTTTCTACGTCTAACAAAATACTATATTTCTTATACTCCTCTGTTCAACTTTTCATTCTAGTGGACTAAGCTTTTGTCTGAGCTTCAAATTACTGAAAAATTTACCAAAAAATTCTGCAGTCAATGAAAGATATGAAGAAAAAAAAACAACTTGTAGAAGTCTAATAAGATTCCTACTTCCTCGAGACATGTTTCTCTTATTATTTTACTGCCAATGATATAAATAGCTGCTAAATTTGCACAATACCTTTTGGACTTGAAGTGATCAGTAAATTAAAATTTTCAGCAGTGTTAATATTAATAACACTACATAATACTAAGCTATGAAAAACAGTAACATCAAAAATATTTTTTGACAGGTGAATTTTCATACGTAATTTTTGAGATGCTAATAGGCTAAGAATGCCTCCATATGATACAGTATGTTATCCAAAAGTGTGCCTTTTAGTGATTAAAGTAAACTATTATGGCCATTTAAACATTTTCTACACAAAGGAAGTAATATCTTTTTTTTTTTTTTTTGCTTTTTTTTTAGCCTTACAATATTACCCCAAAAATTATTATTTTTTAATGTACTTTTTTTTAATTCTCTGAATGAGAAAGTGCCTTATAACTAGCAATACAGTAATCAGGCCTTCGGTATATTTTACTCCTAAATATTAATGACTCTGTTGGTTGAAATGACTTAACAATAATTGATTGGGAAGAATGCACAAAGGACCTACTTTTTCACCATTAAAGATGTAAAAATAATGATACAAATTCAGGAGGAAAAGTGACAGTGATCCCATGAAATTCACTAAAAAATTGAAAACTATGACCAAAATAAATAAATTTTGTTCTCAATAGAAATGCATTGATATTACATTTTATATTGCTTTTCACTTTTGTCATCATTCTGTGTCCTTAAGCACTCAAATAATATCCAAATCAGGAGATAAGTTTGTTATCATATTAACCAGAGCAATCAATTTTCAGTTTGTGTTAACATCATACCGTTACCATGGCAAAAGTCTGTCAAAAACTAATATTAAATTTGTATGTTAAATTCTTTCCTTGGTGTACCAAAAACTATTTTTTGAAATATAAGTTAAAATAAATTTGCGATCAAGTGAATGAATGGAATTAAATTAGGAAGGGAATACGAAAAAATGATTTTCCAGTTCTAGGAATTATTTATTAAGGACAGTTTCAAAAAGTGTGGCTCCAAGCTCATTAGAATTATAGATATTAGGTATTAAGCAGGAATAGGGCCAATAAAGGAAGACTATTTTGGCATCAAAGCTATTGACCATCGAAGTATGGCCTGAGTAGAACTAATGTCATTTCAATGGCAAAAGCTAAAGTAACTATCGTTTGATTGATTGATGAATTATTTCATTGGAGAAATCCCTAAAAACAGTCAAAAAATAAAAGCCATTCAATTATTTCTGGATGAAATCCTTTTACAGTTGTTAGGAACACGTTGTGGGTGAGGTTTTAGAGCAAAATATTCATTTAGTGTTTATAATATGCTCTCAAGAAACCCCAGCATATACTTTACTATGAATGTTCGAGCAAAACAATCGCAAAGCGAAGCACTTATATTATATTTATGATAAAGAAAAATATTAACTACCAAATCATGTCGCTAAAGACAGATTTTCACAACCAAACTCCATGAAAACGTTGTTGGAAGAAGTATGAGCTTACATATATAAATATTAGATGCTCAAAATTTAGTACGAAGCCGACAGCCTAGAAACACTTAAATATTAAGAATCCAGACTTCGAAGTATTTATACTAAAAAAACAATACACAAATATTAATGAAAAAATTATAATTCTTATCACATTCGCGTGAAACCAAAACACAAGCTTAAAACTTATGAGTTTGTAACCAAAGTATTAAGTTTAACGTCTCTTTTTCGTCAGATTTTTTCAAATTTTTAGTTCATCCGACTCCTTAACACTGTTCTTGAGTCTAAAGAATGGTACAAATATTCTCAAGTTAGTCAGCAGAGGCGTTAAAAATGTCTTCAATGGATTCAACCATCTGCATTTTCGTGTCAAATGATTTGAGAGACAAAATGCGGGCGCGTCGCTCTCTCTAGGCTTACACTGCATGTCTATGACTAAATAATCTAAAATACGCCACCAAGAGAGTCTTGAAGGTTAGTTTAGTCTCTTACCGTTAGTAATATTAGTAATTTCCTTAGAATTGTTGGGTAAAATTCGTTTAAAATCAGCTTCTTTTTTGACACAAGGTTTATCGGAACTCTCATCCGCCATCACGAACCGACTTGACCCAGGGCTACTCATCTGTAACTAGCGAGCGCGAAAAGAGGAGACTGGTAATAAAACGATAAAAAAATTAAATTTTTAACCTTTAACTAGCATTCTTAAACTTGAACGCAAATAAAACATATTAAGATTTTTTTTCTTTTATTTTTATCTTGTCAGGAAGAAAATAGAAATAATTTTTTGACCAATTTTTTTTTAAATACAGTACTAATCCAAAGACAAATAACTAAGGAATTCAAAATCAAACGCTTAACTTGTTGTATCAAAGTTAAGTTTTGGAATAGATAGAGCAACACAAAAAAGAATTGGACAAAAAAAAAAATACTTGGAAAAATCTAATGTTTTTCCTTTGATTATTGCATTAAGGATATATAGTCTTTAATCAATAATTAATAATAACAATAATCTCTAATCAATAATTAATAAATTTTAAATATTTATACATTTTTTCAAGATTGTAAAAAACGAATAGAATTTGTCCATTATTTAAATATGAATATGTTAATATATAATACTTACAAAGAAGAAGGAATTATAAAATGAAAAACTGACTAATAAGGAAAATTGAAATATATATTAAATATATAACTATGTATCTTTATCTAAAAATCTACGTTAATAAGCTAAAAATCTAAATTTATAAAATGGCGCTTTCAGCAACCTGAATGTCTAAGTCTATGTTGTTTATATCATTATAAGTTCTTTTTATAGTCCTTGAGCCTCGTAGACATACAAGTGCAGATCTTAACAGAGAGAAACAAGTCTTGGCCCTAATCCATGCCATTGTTTTGTGGTACTCTTCACCTTTCTTTCGGGCTATCAGTTCAGCAAGCCTGCTGTGATATGTTTTGCATTCTTTACTCATACCTCCTGTTGTACAAAAGACAAGGGGAGTAAATGTTCCATGTTCGATTTCGTTTACTCTTTCGGTGTATTTCCGCTTCTTGTCATTTTCATGTAGCTTGTAGATTTTGGGTAGATCTAGATCTTTGTACGTATCTGCATTTGGGTGACAAACCCTTACGTCAAAAAAGGCAGAACGTTGCTTCTCCCAGAAACCTCGTGCATGGATGTCAAGTCTTGCGTCTGCAGCTTTGTTTGCTCCTTTGCTTAGTTTCTCATCTGAGATTGATTGTAACAAGGGCTCAATCTCTACGTCGTTGCATACTGTGCTAAGAAGCTCAGCCTCCAGATTGCGTAATTCGTTGTGACGTTGAATTACGAATCCACCACGTTTACATATCATTGCGTGATCGACCGAGAAATCTTCACCACATACACACTTTGATGGAATGTCTCTGAAAGACCAATTATAACGGAGACGTAAAGCGTCTCTAAATTCTCTCTTGTTCAAGTCGAATCCCATTTCCTTAAGAGGAATTACAGTTAACCAGGTTGATGCTCCTTTCTCTGCGGCTAAGTCCAAGGATCTGGCTGTAATCTTTGGTAGACTTTCCTTCAGGCTTTCAAACGCATCTTTGGATGCTTTTTCTTTCTCAGTGTGACATTTCTGCTTTGCTGTTTTCACTTCAATTTCATCTGGCAACTCGTGAGACTGGGAGATAATCTTCTCCACAAGTGGGGCACTTACTTTGACTGACGATGAGAATTCATACTTTGCGTCAATACACGGGTTAGTAATACCGATACCTCCATATCGTGTCGGTAGCGATAAAATCTTGCGATCATCTTCATCACAATCTTTTTGTGTCATGGCGGGTATAAACACGTCGGAGATGGCAGCTTCTAAAGGTTTCAGTAGGTCTGAGATATCTGGAAGTGTGCGAAGAAAGTACGTCCAGCGATGTTTTAAGCCAAACGTGTAGGCAGCGTAACAGGCCTGTGGCTGTGATAGAGCAAATTCTGCTAATTTGGTGATCTCGTTCACCCAGTTGTCAATCTTTTCCGTGACGTACTCGTTTAGAAACGATCTGGAACCAAGAACTGCACCAAGATGTTTGTGCCCTTCCACTGTTACATTAATGGGTGTATCCTTAAAAGTTTCTCTGACGATTTCTTCTTTTGGTGGCTTTACTATAACCCAGCACTTCTTTGCGTTGGGGAAGTACCCAAGATCTGGTCCGTACTGGTTAAGAGTGTCCCACCATTTTTTAAGATCCGCTGCTTTTCCTACACCACTAGCGTCATCAGCGAACCAGCATTGCTTGGCGTCAGAAAAAGCCTGCAATGTTGTAATAAGAGGCTGCATACTCAACGCGTACATACCCATAGCCAGTGGGTCACCTTGTGTTGTTCCCTCAGCTGACACGAGTTCTTTCCCGCCTGTGATGAATAATCTTGCTGACTGTCTGTACGAGTTGATGGCATAAACTGCAATAATAGGGCAAAGGATTCTGATGTTGTGCAAAGCAGCAGCTCTGTTTAGTGAGTTGAAAGCATTTGATGCATCAATAAGAAGTACGGCATCTGTGTTATCTGCAGCAAAGATAGTATTCATTGCGTGAACTGCAGCTTCATTCCCTGATCTCTGGCCTGCACACAATTGGAGAGAGCCACTGGTCTCGATGACGTCATCCTTTGACACATTCATTACGCACTTTCCAATGATTCTTCTGATTACCTCTCCAACTCCAATGGGTCTTACGCTGCCTTCACCTTTGTCAAGCGGTATCAAACGACTTGCAACTAATGCCTCTATGGTGGTGGGATCTACATATGTTGTACAGAGGATCTTTGTCATTGTGGCTAGTGCTTCACAAAGCTTTGAGGAGGATTGCTTGAATGACTTACAGGCAAGAATTCTTCTGAAGCCATTAGCGTCAATACCTGAAGGGCCACCCGAGCCTTTAGTTCTCAGGGCTGCTTGTCTGATCATATCACCGTCTATCTCACTATAAATTGACTCGGGTATCTCATCATCAATTGGGCCGAATAGCAATGATCCCAATTTCGCTGGCTGTGGTTCAGGATGCTTCTCCTTGAGTTGAGTCATGACGTCATCTGTAAGTGGTAATATGCCTCCGTTTGTTGATTCATTTAAGAAGCGCAATGCTGAGTTAATTTGTCCTTCCATCACAAGTTTTGCAAAGACTTTTGATCGATCAGGTGGACATGTGGTCTTGTGTTTCTTCATGCGACTTTGAATTATCCTCCCCTCGCGAATTAATTGATTGAGCTCACCGACCTTCCAGAGTGCGAGACGTTTCGCCAGAATGCGTTGGTTTTCTTTAGCTTTAGACTTTTTATTTGGCTTTTGGAGACCCACAGCCAACAGAACAAAGGCAGCTTTTAAGGCAATATGCTGTTTGTCAGAGCACGCATTCCAATCATCTATGTGTAAAGTTATTTGATCGATAAAATCTCTACCAGTTCTCCCATAAGGAACTAAAAAGACATTTCTCCTCCAAGTTGTTATTTCGTTGTAAGCTTCTAGTATGGCCATGGTAGGAATATTAATTTCCACGCCTTCTAAATTTTTATCCCAGCAGATTGTAGTTGGTTTGTTAACGTTTGTATATAATGGAAGATTACCAGGCTTACTCACGCTTTCAGAAGAACAATCACTAATTGAAATAGATGTACATGTATTCTTATCGATCTTATCGATCCATTCAGCGTTATCTCTTGGGAGAAGATTAATGTTTGTAATATTCAAATTCGTTGATGGATTCGGTTGACTAGATACATATTTAATTTCGTTCTCGTATTCTATAGAATTTTCTTGTAAAATTGAGATATCAACTGCTGAAGAATTTAGTCTATTTGATGCAGCTTGCTTTTCCTTTGGGTTTTTATTTTTGGATCCTTTAGGTCGACCTCGTTTTCTCGGTTCCACTTGCGTGATCGTTGACTTCTCATTGACAGGTTTTCTAGGTCTTCCTCGCTTACGCTCAGTTTGGCTGTCATTCGCAGAAATAAGGTCATCTTGGTTATTTATCATCTTTCCAGCTTCTCCAAAATAAAGTATTACGGCTTGGATAGTTTAGTTTAGATTCATTATGTTTTAATTGAAGAAATATGGCTCCTTTGTAGGAGCTCCAACGGGACGTCCTTCCTGCATGATAGCTTCTTGAATGATACAGCTATTATTATTCTATTCAGCTTTGATTATTGCATGATTGGGATTCCTGTGTAACAAGATATTTTTTTACTAGTTACCAGTCTTACTCAGAAGATCAAATCAAAGATGGCGGCCGAAGGTAACCTCGTGGATTTGGTGTCTCACATCAAAACGATTCCCACAGACCCTGAATCGTACTTTCAGCCCACTAAAGACCTTCCAAAAGATACATTAAGCAGTTTAAAAAGGCTGTTTGATTTTTCAAGGCAACACGAGCTTTTGTATGGAAATGGTTCGTGTCTTTTGAAGGAGTTGATTGTTGATGGATTTGATGAAGAACAAATATGGCAACAAATAGAACTACAGAACAAACCCGTTATCACTGATACGAAGAAAAAAGTCAGAGATATTAGAAAGATGGGTTTAAAACTAAGATTACTACCTTCAGTTACTAAAAATGGACATGATGATGATGATGATGATGACGATGGACATTTAGGTGTTGAATTTGAAGACTCTGCTGATGAAGATGATGCGTTAGATTCAAATGAAACTGATAATAGAGTGATAATGCCAGCATCATCTTCAGAGGATGAAGAGGAAGATGAAATAGCGGCACAAGCAGCAGATGATGAAGATAAGGAAATAGATGATGACAATGAAATGGATGATGATGATGAAAATGATGGTGATGATAATAAACAACTATCAACAAAGCAAGAAAAGAAAAATCAAAGAGGAAAGAAGAAGGGAAAGTCGGGTTCAATAGTGGATGACAAGTTTTTCAAGTTATCAGAAATGACAGAATTTCTTGATAAAATGGATCAAGACTTTGAACGAAAACGAGATGGTAAACAAGATGATAATGACGAGGATGACATTGACATCTTCATGGATATTGAAAGTGATGGGGATGAGAATGAAGAGTCAGATGATGACGAGTGGGGGAATGTTTTAGGAACAACAGCAAAGATCATGGGAAGGTAATAAAACTTGAATTCTCTATTTTTAAGGATAAAAAAGAAACAATACTCAAGGGAATGACACCTGATGTGGAAAGGGAAACAGGCTACTGAACCTCAGTTGATTAAGCTATCTTTCTAATACTTGTTAAATTTTTGTTACATGACAGAGATATCCAAAGAGGTACAAAGAATGCAAAGACGAAAACAGCCGCTGAATTAAAATATAATGATTACTTTGATCCTCCCGATTATGAAAAGCAAAAAATGAAAAGGGATGAAGAAGACAGTGAAGAAGAAGATGATGATGACATAAATAATGATGTTGATGACTATATCGATGAAGGTGACATGGAAGATGATGATGATGACGATGATGAATCCAGGGATGACGAAGACAAGGAAATGATGGATGATGAAGACGAAGAAGAAGATGAGGGAAATAATAATGAGCAAAGTTTGTCTAAACATGAAAAAGAGAAATTGAAGGTATAGTTAATACAGAAAACGGATTTATGTTTTGTGGAGTAAAAAGTTCAGGATCTGATGCAGAGTCAGAGTAGGACCACCTCATAGATTGAAGAGGAATTTAGTGTGTTAAGTTTTGAGCGGGAACGCTGGGGATCCCAGAGAAAAAACCCTCAAATCAAGAAAGAGAATGAAGAAACTCTATTCACATGTTTTTCCAAGTCAGGGAGACACTCCACTGAGTGCATTACTGACAGCTAAGCTATCTTTATCATGTTACAGATGGAAAGGAAAATTGTGCAGCTGGAAAAGGAAAACCTTACTACCAAACCCTGGCAGATGAGTGGTGAAGCTGGAAGCACTGCAAGACCATTTAATAGTTTACTTGAAGAAGATCTTAACTTTGACCATACAACAGCAGTAGGTAATACATTATCAAGAGACAGCGAAAATGGACTCAAATAATTGTCATTCATAGGGCTCATAATTCCTGAACATTCATTGAAATTTAATTTATTTCTATCTGAAATAGAGAGAGTCATAGCTACCAAGATAAAAGTTTGTGATAAAGCTATTATTACCAGATCTAATTAGAATTCACAATTTAATTAGATCTACAATGTAGCATGTCAGATGAATTAGGCTTCCTAAATATTTTCTTTCTTTTATTTAGCTCCTCCAATCACTGAAGAGACAACCAAAAGCCTTGAAGACATCATCAAACAAAGAATCAAGGATGAGGTGAATATTCTTATATATTACTTTTATTATTCTTTTTACAGCTTGTTTATTGTAATTTGTTTTTGTTACAGTCTTGGGATGATGTTGAGCGTAAACAGAAGCCAGTAACACAAGCATATGAGTACAAGAAAAAACAGCCCTTAGATCAAGAGAAAAGCAAGCTTAGTTTGAGTCAGATTTACGAGCAGGAGTATGTCAAACAGACCCATGTACAGGTTAGTTTTTATTTTCTGGTTCAGTATTCTAAAAATCTGGCATTCTGATTGGCTGTTTTTCTTAGTATCTGCCTACAGCCTGGTATTACAGATGGGATCACAGATAGTCAAAAAGGAAAAAGGGAAAAAAGTTTTTTTTCTGTACTAAAGTTGGTCTGGATTAGGGGGAAAAAAATTTGTACCCTCTGTCTTGAAAACAGACCTAGGCACCGAATGGCCTCAGTCCATATAGGACCTTAGGATTGTACAGTAAATAACATATATTTGTCTTTGTTGTTTCATTATAAATTTTTCTGTGATACTTTTCAAATTTTTAGTCCCCAACCAAATTTTAGGGTTTATTTGCTACCAATTCAACTTAGGCCATTTGAATATTTCTTTCAGGAGGGGCCCAAAGAAGAAGAAGAAATCGAAGGACACAAGGAAATAAAGGAACTTATGACAAAGTTATTCACTAAATTGGATGCTTTGTCAAACTTCCACTTCACACCAAAACCTGTAAGTAAGAATAGTCTTTAGGATTTACCATGGGGGGGTGGGATGTCTCCAAAGTAATCAAAAAATCAACCCTTTCTATTCTCACTCAAAAAATTCATGCATTTAACAATAAGGGGGTCACCAGCATCCTAGCTTATGCCACTGTTCTTTATAATGATCTAAACACAGACAATATTTAGATGTTGTTGAGTCTTGTTTTACTGAGTTATATCGTAAAAGCATTTATGTTATCCAACAGCTCAAACCTGAGGTCAAGATAGTAACTAACACCCCAGTAATTAGCATGGAAGAAGTTGCTCCAGTCGTTGCAAGTGATGCCATGTTACTAGCACCTGAAGAAACACATGAGAAAAAGATTGGACTGAAAGGAGATACCGAGAAGACAGACACAGATAGAAAACGAGAAAGAAGAAGCAAGAAATTAAAGCAAAGACTAAAAGCAAAAGAAAAAATGAAGAAGGACAAGCTTATGAATAAATTAAATCCTGGTCTGGGAAATAAATATGCCAAGAAAAAGGCATTAGAGGATATCGAGAAGGAAAGCAAATCTTCTAAGAGTATTTCAGTAGTTAAAGAAAATGCTGAAGAAAGAACTTTGAAATCATCCTCTGCTTTCTTTTCTCGTTTGCATGATGAAGTCAAGCTACAAGTTAACTCAAAGAAGGGTCCAAGTGGAAAGAAGAAAAAGAAAGCTGAAACTAGTATCTCAGGGCTGAAACTGTAGACTAAAAATTTTGAAATTTTTAATTTAAAATTATTTTTGAGTAGACCTCTTTAACTTGGATCTAATGTGTTCCCATTTCAGACCATGTGTCATTATCTTGAGAATAAGATTCTTTGCTTACCTTCTTATGTACAACTGTTAAACAAAGAAATTATACTCTAGGGAATGAGACCTCTGAAATGGGAAAGCATTACTGTAATAATTACGTCCAACTAAAGTGTTCTAATCCAATGGTATGGTTGGTCCTGTTTCAACCAGACCAACTTTCGGGGGGAAAATATAAGAAAAATAATATAAAAATATAAGAAAATCTGAAAACCCTCGAAAACTGGACCAATCAGAAATTTGTGGCTACGGCCCTGTAACCATCACCATAACATCCTCCTGATAGTATTAGATTACCCCAAAAATGTATCTATGTAGTACCCTAGGCCAAATATACAATAGCTACGAACTACATTAAAAATTTTAAGATTTCATTTTATTCATACTTCCACTTGACCTATACTCTATGGGTGGTATATCACTAGTATCATGCAAAAATTTCTACATGGATTTCAGTCTGTAACGGCAATATTATAACCAACACCAGGCATGACTTTACTGGTTGTCAAAGTCTAGCATTTTTCTTAATATTTATAAAACTTAAGATATTTTAAAACGAGCATTAGAATTTCCATTGTTCTCCTGGTTTTGGCGCATCCAAATACTCCCCAATAGGAGTGCTGAATGATGCATTTTTACGGAAAGGAGTGTCTTGTGTTTTGACTTGTGAAACCCCCTATGGAATCAAAGAAAAATGAAACAAGTTAGAATATTAATCTCATAAGGAAAATAATGAAAATTTATGATGCAAGAACATCTGACTTACATGAATTTCTTGGTGCCTTTCAAGCCAAAAACTTAAAGATTGATCTTTATTTACGTCATGATTCTGAAAAAAAACAACATTGACAGTTATGCGTTAGATACTTTCACTAGATATTACTCAAGAACATGTTTTATTTTGCCAGTACATTTGCAAGACTACTCACCCTTGTTGGCTCTTTTATGAATGGTTCAAATTCTGTGAAGAAATGAACAGTTTATAAACGTTTTGATTAGAACATATATGACCTCCTAAAGCTACCGTTTGACAAACAATTTTGAAGGGCAGCAATACAACAAAACTTGTCCACAGAGCATTTCACCAATTCAGCTACATAAGTGCATTGGAACTGCAAATCTTTGGTTCTGTAGTTCTATCTCGATTGGTAACGTATCTTAACTTTTATGGAGTGGGATGCACAGATTATACATGCATGGTATATGTTAGTGTATAAGTGGGATTAAGGGGGTAGGGATTACTATGCAGTTTGACAAACTGGAATTGGAACTTTCAATGGGAAGCAATTTCAATGTTACAGCATATCATACCATACATGCTGTGACTCAGTACCATGCTGCCTACTCATAAAACAAGACACTCTTGGAGCATGCACTGGGTTGCCCAATGTGCTGGTATGCTAGACCTTATTTAACACCTAATCTGACTCTGTGGATTGTAACAGATTTTTACGACTAATTTTCAGACACTGGATCTTGAATCACAAAAAAAAGTTTTGAATTTTCACCTTTTCAATGGCCATGGATAATCTTAATGTAAAGCAAAAACATGCCCAACTTCTAAAACTTCTTTTCCTCTTCTAAATGCCCGAATTTTGAGTGTTTTTTAATTTTGGAAAATCCGGAACCGTACATAGCTGGAATGGACTGGACTTCGGTTGGCTGGATCGTACGGAATGTAGACGGTTTTTAACGCTGAATTTGCAGCTTTTATGCTATGATTTTCATTTTTTTATAAATAACTAGTGATTCTATTTCAAAATTTTGCAAAAAAAAAAATGCAAAATTTTAAAAAATGTTTCGAATCATGGCACTGGCTGAAGTCCTGTACATATGAAGCCAGTCAGTGGCAAAGGTTTTTCAAAGTACTGTATACATCATGTGTGTATAGGTGACTTTATGGATCGTAACAGATTTTTATGACTAATTTTCCTCCATTAAGATGATATTGAGAAAATTTGGATGTTATTTGGATGTGAATGGAATGGATTGGTTGTGACTGAAATGGATTGCAAGCTGGACTGGATCTCAGTCAGATACTGAATCTTGAATCACAAAAAAAAGTTTTGAATTTTCACCTTTTCAATGGCCATGGATAATCTTAATGTACTGCAAAATCATGCCCAACTTCTAAAACTTCTGTTCCTCTTCTAAATGCCCAAATTTTGAGTGTTTTTTAATTTTGGAAAATCCGGAACCGTACATAGCTGGAATGGACTGGACTTCGGTTGGCTGGATCGTACGGAATGTAGACGGTTTTTTACGCCGAATTTGCAGCTTTTATCTTATGATTTTTATATTTTTATGAAGAACTAGTGATTCTATTTCAAAATTTTGCAAAAAAAAAAAAAAAAAAAAATGCAAAATTTTTTTAAATGTTTAGAATCATGGCACTGGCTGAAGTCCTGTACATGTGAAGCCAGTCAGTGGCAAAGGTTTTTGAAAGTACTGTATAC
Source organism: Actinia tenebrosa (assembly GCF_029948245.1). Classification (NCBI taxonomy): domain Eukaryota; kingdom Metazoa; phylum Cnidaria; class Anthozoa; order Actiniaria; family Actiniidae; genus Actinia; species Actinia tenebrosa. The sequence goes on along the minus strand of NW_028292569.1, from coordinate 25,684,218 downwards.
ATCATGGATCGTAGCAGGTTTATTAAGATGATATTGAGAAAATTTGGATGTTATTTGGATGTGAATGGAATGGATTGGTTGTGACTGAAATGGATTGCAAGCCGGACTGGACCTCAGTCAGGCACTGGATCTTGAATCACTGGATCTTGAATTTTCACCTTTTCAATGGCCATGGATAATCTTAATGTATAGCAAAGTCATGCCCAACTTCTAAAACTTCTTTTCCTCTTCTAAATGCCTTAATTTTGAGTGTTTTTTAATTTTGGAAAATCAGGAACCGTACATAGATGGAATGGACTGGACTTCGGTTGGCTGGATCGTACGGAATGTAGACGGTTTTTTACGCCGAATTTGCAGCTTTTATCCTATGATTTTCATTTTTTTATAAATAACTAGTGATTCTATTTGGAAATTTTGCAAAAAAAATGCAAAAATTTTTTTTGTTTTGGATCATGGCATTGGTTGCATGAAGTCCTGTGAAGCTGATCAAAACCCAGTAAAAGCATTGCTATATATATATATATATATATATATATATCATAGGCTGTTTGATGTAATGGTAGCTACATACCTTTATTAAAGTCTTTATGTGTCGTTGATATTAATTCCACAGGGGGTGGTGGAGGGTTGAGCTCTTCTTCCAACTCAGCAGCAACTTGTGCCATCAGTTTATTTCGTAAGTGTTCTTCTTTTGTTCCTCTGGTTCTTATACCCAACTCTATGGGTTCTCTATAAGAATCTCTTACTGTTGTGAGGTCCTCTGCTTTTGCTTCAAATTCTGTGGTCATAATGCCCTGTGCAGCAGAAATCAAATGAATGATCAACTTATTGGAGATAACTGGAGCTTAAAGGTTGGGGATTGTTATATACTGTGAAGCCATAAAAAGAGATGAGATCTGAGGAATGGGATTCCCTCAAGGTGTTCTTCAAAAAGCACAAATGTATGAGTTGATTTTCCTTGTGCCACTAAGAGCCCTCAGAGTTCAATAGAGCACTAATAACTAACAGCTGTTTTGCTTTGAAATTCAAGTATTGCTTTTAAAATAAGATAATGTGATACCAAAAGAAATCTAATTTTCATTGGTCATAGATTTTCATTATTTTGGAGTCTGTATTAAAAGCTGAATGAATAAAAAGCTCTTCTATAAAGCTGAAGCTGAAATCTAAAATATTCAAAGTAGGAAGGATAGAGGATAGATACAGTATGTCATACCCTGTGTCCATGTCTTTGTAAAGTAGGTATAGTAGCATTAGGATCTTCAAACTGCGCTGATTGTCTCTAAAAAAAATTGGGGAAAAATCCAGTTAGAATACAGACTGTAAGCTTGTGATCATAATAACTGGAAAAGTCTAGTGTTTACCTCTTCAACCCAGTTATCCAGTAACGTTTTTCCATTCGAATTATGCCTAATAGCACTAATCGAATCAGTCATATTTAAGTAGCAAGAACTGAGGGTATATGTTGAAAAATATCAATGGAATATCACGAAATCTTTCGATATTTTTAGAGGATTTTTTGATATTTTTTCTTTGTTTTCTTGATCCGAAATTTGTGTTCATGCCCAGACTCCTGTAGTCATAGCAACCAAACCGGTCAAAGTACCCGTATATTGAATGTCCCGGATGTAGAGCTAGATCAAGGGTCCCGGATGTACAAAATAAATATTGAGAAAGAAGAAAGAAGATGGCGTGCTGTACTGAGACTGAAGACACTCTAGATTCGCTCTCCAGAGAAGCTGAACAACTAAAAATAAGGATAGAAGAAGAGATATGCAAATACCACGATAAAGAACGTAAGCTTTCGTATCTAACTGTGTGCTTTAGCGCTGGGGTTGTTTGGTTTTTGAGCGGTAAAGTGAGTCTTGACGTGAGCTGTTTCTTGTGCACTTTCTCTTTTGCAAAGCAGGAAATTATCGTAGTTTCTCTTAATATTGCTTGTACCGCTTTAACCAGTAGAAAAAAATATCTTTTTAAATTTTAATGTAGTTTTGACGTGATAAAATATAAATAAAGTGTGTCTGATTTTGGCTGAGAGAATCTAGGATTGGGCTTCCTGTGTGTGCTTGAGATAAAAATCATTAATCTTTGCCCAAATAAACGAGTTTTTTAACGAGCTTATGGTAAGTTACTCTAAAATACACCTTTAATTTATCTTATGATAGTAAAAAAACACATATTTTAGACAGCAAAGTAGTATATATCCATCAATAGAATATAAACTGAAAATGGACACTCCTCCAGTCAGCTGAACATATGCTTGCTGACCATTTCGTTTTAATTTTGACAACACAAAACTGATTTCATCCTCCATTTTACAGTACTAAATGATAGGAAATTTTAGTCTCAGTTAGCTATTTCCCATCATTTCAGTTTGTATCCCAGTTTTTCATTTTTTCATTTTTTCACATCTAGTTAAGAATGTTGCTGAGCGACTTCAAAGTCTACAGGGATGTCACATGAAAGTACGGCGTATCTTAAAGGGTCATCAAGGTAAAGTTTTATGCATGGACTGGTCTGGTGATAGACGACATCTAGTCAGTAGTTCACAGGTATGTGAAATTCCTTCATTTATGGTACTGTATATTCTTACTCCACCCATATTTAATATATAAGTTGATCTTTAGTATTGAAATTTTTAAATTGTTTTTGAAGGATGGTAAAGTTATAGTCTGGGATGCTTTCACAACTAATAAGGTATTAAAAACTAATATTTTTTAAATAGTTATAGTCCCTTGTTCCTTGGGTGTTATGTTTTTCCATTTAAGACCTTGTGTCATGTTCTTGAGAATAAGGTTTTTTTGTTTGGGACTATCCATATTTATGTGTCTTAATCTCACGTTCAACCATTAAACAAAGAAATAATACTCTAGGGAATGACACATGGTCTTTATGCTCAAGCTAAAGATGAGTATTTACTAAACTCGAATTAAATTATTACAGTAATAATTTATTACAGATATCAATGCAAGCTGATTATTCACATATGTTTTAACCCAACAGGAACATGCAATCTCCATGCCAACCACTTGGGTAATGGCATGTTCATATTCACCATCAGGAAGCTTGGTTGCATGCGGGTAAGTCGCAAAAGCTCCTGACAACTGAGTAAATCGAAAAACAACTTAACTTAGCATTATCTGTCCTGTGTTAATTTTACCTGCTCATATCCTTGTAGGGGTTTGGATAACAAGTGTTCAGTTTTCAAGCTCAGTTATGACGACGCACAGAATGCAAAGAAACAAACTGTAGCAATGCATACCAGTTACATGTCGTGTTGTAAATTTGCTAACTCAGATCATCAGGTACACCTTTCCCATAATAACAGTAAGAAAAGATTAAATAAATGATTCTGTAATAGTTATACGGCATGTGTCAGGGATCAAAAGGTCATTATGTTAATAAAATTTGGGGGCCAAGGTTAGTATATGTAATAGGACTCCATGCTGTCCAAATAAGAAATAATTGGACGAGGAAAATTCCAAGGACTGACAAAATTGGATGAGGCCGTAGGCCAAGTCCAATTTCACAGTCAGAGGAATTTTTCAAGTCTAATTATTTCTTGATTGGGGAGCATGAAATCCCATTACCTATTAATTATATAGCTGCCTAATTAATCCCATATCAATGAGACCTGTCCAATTAAGAAAATAATTGGACAGTTACCTATATAGGATTAATGAGAAGCTGTATAATTAAAGAGTTAACAAGACCATAATATTTTCATAATTTATTGTGAGCCTGATAACATGAGGCTAATAGGATATTTTTGTACTGTTGAAAAATCAAGCCATCTCCTGTTTACCTATGTCTTTATCTGTTACCTATTTTAGAGTTATTGAAATTGTTTTTTTTTTATGTGCAGATATTTACAGGAAGTGGTGACTCAACATGTGGTCTATGGGACGTAGAATCTAATCAGTTGATACAGAGTTTTCATGGTCATTATTCTGATGTAATGAGGTATAACTCAAAAGTTTTAAGAAATATTTTAGGATAAAACTGGATACTTTAATCATTTTGCATACTAAACAACCATAATATTTTCATCACCATGACCATTGTTCTTTTTTCAGTCTTGATTTATCACCCTCAGAAGGAGGAAACATCTTCATATCTGGGGTATGTAATCTTTCAAACTAACCCTTTTAAATCCCTATAGGCTTTATAATATGTTTATTTACTACTGACTTAAGTACAACATGCTAAGTATATGCTTTATGTTCTGTAGGGATGTGACAAGAAGGCTCATGTATGGGACATTAGGACTGGACGGGTCATTAATTCGTTTGATGATCATGACTCTGATATTAACTGTGTCAGGTGAGCTAATACATGTTAAGCTCAGCAAGTATCAACATTATAGTTATATGCGCATTTGAGTATTTATATAGAAAATGCACAATATAAGTATTAGATATTATTGTTAAATATCATTATCATCATAATTACTGTCTTTCTATGTTAGGCTGTTGTATCTTATGCAATATATTAGATAAAATGTAATTATGAATTTCATAGGTTTTATCCTGGTGGTGATACATTTGGTACAGCAAGTGATGATGGAAAGGTAATAATATCACCGTACAATGGTGTATCATTCATATTTGCAACCATTCCTTGATGATGGCTCGATGAGCCCAAAACTTGGACAATTAAATAATATATAGGTAGACACAGCATTGATGCGTACAATACCTGTCTTTTTGATATTACTCCTAGTTGAACTTATTTATGAAATGGTACATATTAAACATCCCTATAGACCCATCCTAAGATTTATATTGCTATTTGTATCTTTCAGTTGCGTTTGTTTGATCTACGAGCTGACCATTTATTAAGCACATATTACAAAGACCATGTGATCTTTGGTGCAGCATCTCTAGACTTTTCTATAAGTGGTAAGAATCTTACACTGGTATAGTTTAGTTTTCAACATAACTGCAGCAATACTTTTTATTGAAGCCAACTGGGTATTCACATTTCATTCAAAAGCCTCTTCTCTATTTCAGCAACTTCTTCTGAATCTCAAACTTGTTCTTTTTTCCCCTGTCTTTAGGTAGAATTTTGTTTGCGGGTTACCATGACTACACAGTTCATGTTTGGGACACCTTAAAGGTAATAATCCCCTTAACAGTCCCCGGCGCCATCTTGAAAGGTAGCCTGTGAATTGAAGCAAGACAAAGGGTGAACTTGCAATGATGGAGACTTGAATAATTGTCCAAGTTGTTTAAAAAGGTCTCTAACATCGAAAGCTCACATTGTCTCTCTTCAATGCAAAGACACAACTACCTTTCAAAAATGGTGCAGGGAACTGTGAAGGGGACTTTCCAATGGGTGTATAATAGGTGTCTTCCAACCTTTCAATGTGGTAGTCTATAAACTTCCTCCATATCTGCCACTGATGAGAGAATGTCCTACTGAAATACTTCCTCATGCCTTAGCTATGTTCATTGTTTAAACCCAGGGTATAAATCTATTGTACAGTCTAATACGGCTGCCATATGAGAAATACCCATAGAGACTGAAATGCAAGGGATAGGTCAATTATTATTAGAGGATGTATGAATAATATAATAATATAATAATAATAATATAATATACTAATATTAGCATTTTAAACTTTTTCAGTCCGAGAGGCTTGCTGTTTATTATGGTCATGACAATCGACTTAGCAGCCTTCGTGTGTCCCCTGATGGTACATGTGTATGTACAGGAAGCTGGGATCAAACTCTTAGGGTAACTAATGCCGCAATCTTGCATTTTATTTCAGTCTATTATGCATGATGATATAGATTACTATTAAAAGACTTCACTTCCGGTAATATCTGTGTTTTGACTGGGAAGTAACCAACATTTGGAAGCTTGGAAGATCTTGGATGTTGTATGACTATTGTGTATCTTAATTTCTGGTTTAAGGCACAGTGAAATAGATACATTGAGAACTTATTATTTTTGACATGTTTGTTGCATATTCAGATTGCCCCGGTCAACTCCAAAAAGCCACATGATTGGTAGTAAGAAAGTGTGTGATTTTTTTCTTCCAGATATGGGCTTAGTGTGAAGATAGTTAACTATGGTGTGATTGTACCTAAACATCAAGTATGGTGGTTGCACATGGTTGCATTACGCTCATCAAAAAGAAATAAAATCATCATCTAAAAGAGCACCCTCCTTGCAAACGCAGATGTATATATTATTGATAACTGTACTAATAATAGTGGATAGTGAAGAATTTGATCCATTTATCAATCAAAAATGTATCTATTTAGCAAAAATATTTTAACTTTTTAAAAGTTACACTCTTGAAAACTTTGATCAAACATTAATTAATGCAAATATATAGCAGAAACTATTGGAATTTCAAAAATTGAAATATTGATTATGCGAATCATTTTTAACAATGTTGTACATACATTGAAAGATCATAATTGACACACTCTGATCTTTCTCCATTTTACTGAAATACTCTTACGATAATCGAAATCAAAACTGATATAGCCTATGCTCTTGTGAAAATTTCAAGAAGTACAGGAAAAATTCTGTTCTTACAGTTAGACTAGAGTTTTGTTGATTATTGTAAATAGATTATTTAATTTTCATCGTTTTAGGTGAATTAGTTAATTTTATTTGATTTCTCATTATGATTTACTTGTTACAGAGCCTCCAGTCAGGATTGCTCTTCTGGGGTTAACCAATCAAAATTTCAGAATGAAAACAAAGCAGTGATTGGCTAAGCTATAACACTACTGATTCTTCTCTTTCCTGATTGGCTGAAGATTATTTTACTTTATATCCAGATTGGCTAACCTTCTATTCACTTTTATTTCCATACGTCCTCCTGGTGGGGAGATTAATACTAGACCTGTTGCCCCTAACTACAGGCCCTCTTCATACTCATTACCATTTTTTATTTAGAATGTACAGTACTAGAAGAAACAACAAATAAAACTGCTTTTTTATAATAAGACTTGTGTGAATCTATTTGTACTACAACTGGTTTATATCATAACATTGATGCTAGAATGTAGAGTGGTTTTTCATAAACCCATGAAATAAACCCATGAAATACACACAAATTAGTAGAGCCTAATTCCATGGTGTTATTTTGTTCTCATTTCACTATTACACACTAATGGTATCTGTTTCATGAGTTTATGAAAATCACTCTAAAATGCTGAAGTTAATTTGACTAAAGAAATATTAGAAAACTCATTAATAATTCATGAAGAAAACACAATAGAAATCATGACCATGAAGGTGACTTTATATCTGATATAGATTCATCTTCACTTGCATAAACTTTAACTTGGATTTTCTCTATCAAACTTGGTTCATTTCGTAAAGTATTCTGTACAATATGAGAACATACATCATGAGTTTTCTAAGCCGTTTAATAAACTCGCAGATCGTGTCTTATCGGGTCTAAGACCACTTGGCTGCGCCTCGTGTTTCATACCTGATAAAACACTCCTGCTCGTTTTTTAAACAGTACATATTAACCATTGAAATATACAAAATGATAATCATAAAAGGTTTAGGTTTGTAGCAAATAAATTTATTTGGAAATGCAATTTTCTTTATTCATTTTGGCCTTGCTTCAACACTACACAGCATTTCTGGCTACTGAAAAAAATTATGAAACTTTGAAAATGATTTCCAAAGTGGAAAAAATTGAAAATTATGACTTGCGTTACGTAGATGGTGAAGATGGATATTTTTAAACTGCAAGCAATCTACGCATTCTTGGCCAACAAAGGTCCAAATGTTTTTTGGTACAAAAACAGGGCTTTCAAATTTATAAGGATTAGTACTTAAGAATAGAAAAAACTAAACCAATTCTTTTAACTTCTGTACTATATAAATGTTAAAAACTAAGTATATATATTTTAAGTTGTATGTATAAAAATAGAAACCAACTTTTTTGGTTGACTGTTCTGACTGTATGTACATCAGATTTAGAGCAAAATGGAGACATGTAGACCAAACCACCATGCCAATAAAGTTGACAATAGTGAATGGATAATTAGATGTGTCACAATTATTTTTTTTTTGCCAGGCAAATATGATACTGACTTACGTGTATGTACTTGGTAAGACATGCTATAGCACTAAAATGGTTTTTCCATTGTTTAGCATGCACTACAGTTATGTTAAGATGCTAACTACAAATTTGCTGTTAGTATCAGATCATTTATCACTCATACAAGAACCCTTCTTACTACCGCACAAGGTGCTATTGTTAATTTTTTACCAGGTAATAAGCGATAAATGATGTCTTGCCTCCATGCCTCCCTCTTTACAAGGTAATCCCTACTCTGGCGAACCTCTTTAAACAAATATAACAGATTTTCCATGTTACTTCTGCTCAGTAAAGTCAATTTTCATGCCAGCAATTCTACACACCTGGGCCCGGTTGTATGAAGGGTGAATAGCACTATCCAATAGATAAAACCTTATCCAGTGGATAAGTCAATGCTGTTTTCCAATAAATTTATCCACTGGATAAGATTTATCCATTGAATAGAGCTATACACCCTTCATACATTCGGGCCCAGTAAAATTCTTTAAGGTCCAATAGCTGCATAACTATATACTAGATAAAAAGCTGCAGAACTTATTCATTGGATAACACAGGTTTTTGATTTTGTCGTGTGTGGTTGTTTATCTAATGATACCCGTTTTACTTCTCTACTGTGTTCTGGGGATGAATTAGCAATAGATGCCAGATAAGCTTCTCGGTAAGCTCTTGGCATTTCCACAGAGTAATCAGCTTTGGGGATTCTTTCCTTTGAAGGTGAAGGTGCGACATTATCATCAACAGGTTCTTCATATGCTTCATTATTATCATCTGCACTTGATCTCCGGTTTTTAATCAATTTCTGATAAGGCCCTGACAGGAGAAGCTCCGGCCTACTGCCAGTCAAATTCTTCTTTTCTCTCCGTTCTCTTCTCTTCTTTTCTTTTGGAGTGGAAACATATCTTGCTTGTTCTCCTTTAAATTCAGCATCAGATTCAGAGTCACTACTGTTGCTTGAAGAATCAGGTTCATCAGATTCAGTTATGTCATGCCCAGCTAATCCATGTGCGATAAGTCTATGATTCTCTTTCCTTAATCTGGTTTTACCAACTCTTTTGTAAGATTTCTCCATGTCAAGCTCATCTTTGCCATTCTGTGGGCTTTTCTTAGAACCCTTTGATCTTCTGTAGCTGCTATTTTTCTGCCAATTATCTGACTTTCCTTGTGCTAACTGAAACTTCATTGCATCAGCAAGCTTGTTTACTATGCGCTCGTTATGCTCAGCAGTAATGTCCCCTGAAGATGACAACAAACCGAGTGCAATTTTATAGTTCTCCACTGCCTTTTTGTAGTTCCCTTGAAGGAAATAAACTGCTGCAAGTCCTTCACTTGCCTGCCAGTGACTTCTTGTGTCATTGGTGTCAATAGATGCTTGTATTGCTTGAGAAAATCTGTCTTTAGCATTTTCATAGTCTTTTAACTGACTATAGGCAAATCCCATGTTACAGAATGTTTGACCTTCAGCTGATCTGCTGCCCAGTTCACCTGGAATGAGAAAAAAATGGATTAAAATTGGAACTACAATTTAGGAAGAAAGTAATTGTTCTTACCATGTAGTTTACCAGCAATTTTATGATGTTGAAGAGCTTTCCTGTACTGACCCAACTGGTTATAAACAGCTCCAAGATTTTGCCGCAGAACAGCTTCAAGTTCCTTCTCTTGACTGGCACCACTAATGAGAGGAATGGCAATCTCAAAGCATTCTGCTGCATGCTTGTATGATTTAAGGCCATTGTATAGGAGACCAAGATCATTGTAGATTTTACCTGAATGCAGGAATGGAATTCAAAGTAAGGCTTGTCATAATAAAACACATAACTCTGCCAAAAAAAGAATTTCCTAGACCATGTTCGTAACTTTCTGTGCAGCTAGACATGCTAGATGAACCTGTTTTGCAGGGTTGGTTACCCTTTAATGACATTAGTATTTGATTGACATTACCACGGTAACAAAGACAAATTTCTGGAAAATATCTGTACAAAGTGGAAACTAAGATATTTATCGTTAGTTATTGAATTTTTAATATGTTTTTAAAGGAATATAAAATTAAATGATCATTTTAAATTTCAAGAAGCTGTGTCGTGGCTACAGATAGTGAGGAACTATCTATGTATGTTTACCTTGTAGTGTTTGGTCAGTCAAGTCTTCACATTGTTCAATCACTAACGTCAATGTTTTTGCACATTCATCGATCTCTTTTAAGAGCCCCAATAAACTAGCACGGCTTGTGAGAGCCAGCACTTCGTTCTTCTTGTCGCCAAGACCTTTATAAACCCCAGCAGCATCTCCGAAATAATCTGCGGCCTTTTTAGCTTCTCCGATAGCTGAACAATCAACTGCTAGCTTGTTTAACGTCTCGGCTTGCATTTCTTGATTATTTTGATTTTTATACTCCATTAATGCGGTTTCGTAGCATTCAACACCAGATTGAAGTAGGTTTAAAGCATCATAAGCTAAGCCCAAGTTGTAATGAAGGTCTGCATAGTTAGCGCATCCATCGCTGTCTTTGTCTGGTGGAACAGCTTTCTTTAAGTACTCTAGACCTTTCCTGGCATCCCCTTGGGCTACATAACAAGCTCCGAGGTTAAAATAACAGGCTCTTTCGGTGTATCCTTCCTCGATGTGAGAAGAAAGAGCTGCTGCTCGTTCAAAAGCAGAGCAAGCATCGTCTATGTTGCCTTCAGAAAGACAGGTATGACCGTGTTGAGTCAGCCGATCTACTTCCTCGTGAACATTCGTTCCCATATTACTTTCATCACAATGAGAACTAATGCATCTTAGAACTGATGATTGGACAAGAATCTCTCACAAAAAGAGAATTAGGAAGTACGCTACTAGTAAGTTTTGATGAGGTTTACGTGGCTTTTGGGTGAAAAATCCTTTGTCCAAAGTAAAACATCAGCTCAGGGAAGAAAACGTTCTTCTAAAATATGAATTTTGAGTGTTTTGTAAATAATTCTCCCTCTAAACAGTAATACAAATCTCCACTTTACAAGACGTACTTACGATCATCACACACAGCAACGGTCAATGGATGTCTGTGTTTGGATCGGGTCTCTTCGCGACGTGACGTCATCAAGACACATACTTCATGGAACAAATTCTATAATATTCCTTCTCTCATAAACAATAGTATCTTTAATACATGAAGTATGTATGTTTTAAATTGATAAATTATAGAATACCGACTAGAATTCCTTCAATTATTTTCATTTTTAATTCGTTAAACGTCTGAAAACACATTCGTTTCTTCCAATTGTTTTTTATTTCTTTAAAATTTTATGTGCGAAACGCCAGAATTTTATCTCGATTAATTTCGATAATATTTAAAAAATAGTGGCTTAGTTTGTTTGTACAGCAAAAAAATTATTATGATATTATAACAAAAAGATAAAAAGAATGTATGGGATAGAATGAGAATGAGTAGGAAAGAAATGTTCTTAGCTGCGCCTGCGTGGATGTGCCGGTCAGCGTGATATATCATTGGAGCGTGCTCATAACACGTCATCTTTCTCTCTCTTTTTTCTTTGTAAAGAATCAAAAGGCGAAGGACGAAGCGGCGAAGATTACACCGAAAATGGTAAGGAACCTACCGGAAATTCACATCATAATCCACACATACACCTTCCTTAATGTCTTCTACATGGAATACCAAAAGAATCCATCCACAAAATATCACAGATTTGATCAAATTTAGGGTTTCTAGAATATAGCTTTTAACAAAAAACGTGTCTTCCAAGTTCGTTGAGCTTTTAAATATCAATTTTTCTATCAACTTAAATTCAAAACTTTGAAACACCTTGCGTATTTTATCTTTAGAAGCAAATACCAATATTTCTTGTCTCTTCCTATCCACGTTTAATTTTCTATGAAACTCTTTTGTTTTATAGTTCCAAACTTTGTGTTGGGTTCCCTGTGGTTTGCTATTCTTTTTGAAATCTTTATTGATAATTATTCTATTATCTTTTAGCTGCTGTTGGCGTTAGTTCTTGGAGCATTGGTAGGAAGTAGCCATTGTGCTGATTCAGAATCAAGTGCAAGGCTCATTGTTGCAAAGAATGTATTGAATCAGTTCGTTGTTGAAAACAAAGATCTTACTATTCACTACACTATATACAACGTTGGATCTAGGTAAATATATGTCACTATTTCTTGATGGTAGTACATTGGCCTCTCAATCCTGGCTTGATTTCTCAACTTGGCATCACATGTTAAGTTTCTCCCAGAATTCGAGGGGTTTTCTCTGGATTGTTTGGTTTCCCTCCCGTTAAATTTAATCTGTGAGTTAGCTGTGCCCAGACCCTACAACTCAGAGATCGTTCTAGGTTTTGATATAATTTGAAAGGCTTTAGATACCAATAAGAAAGGGGCCACCCTAGAATCTCTGGATACAACCCTACTTGATCCTTTTACTAAAGTTTTTTAGGTCTATCATGTGAAGTCAGACCTGTGTAAATATTCAATAATTAATATTGGCTAATACATGACTTGTTCATTGTTGTTCAGCCCTGCCAGTGCAGTCACATTGACAGAAGATTCATTCCCTGAGTCTGCATTTCAAGTTGTTCATGGATTATCTTCTATCAAGTGGAAATCAATAGCTCCGTATCCTTACTTATACTTTTTATGGGCAATAGGAGACAAAATAATTGTATTTATTCCATTTTTCGGCCTTCTTTCCTTCCTTCCTTTTTCTTTTGTTCCTAGAGTTCATTTTCTCTTTCTTTCGTAATAATTAGGAATAGTTTTCTTTAGCTTGGGCATAATGTTTTCCCATTTCAGACCACATGCCATTCCCTAGAGTATCATTTCTTTGTTTAATGGTTGCACATGAGAAGACAATAAACAAAGAATCTTATTCTCAAAATAATAAAAAGGGGTTTCAAACATTTCAGCTCAGATAAAAATCTATTGGCTAATGAATTCTATACTTTCAGTACAATTGAAATAGCTTTTTGCTTATTCCTCAGCTAGCCTATCATTTGTTTTATTATCATGATTATTTTCATCCTTGACTGTATTTAGTGGAACTAATGTTTCCCATTCCATCATCCTACACCCCTTGAAATCTGGCAATTTTAATTTCACTGCTGCTAAAGTTACATACAAAGCTAGCGAAGATGGCCCAGTACAGGTAACGTTAAAGAAATTCCTCGTTAGTCATGAAATATTCATCAACTATTTGATAGAATCTCATTAGAACGTTATCCCATTTATTGACACACTTTTTCTGTTCTGGCTACGTTCTAAAGCAAATGGTGAACATATTTTTCTGTTAGCCTTGTTTTTAATTGCAATGGAATTAGAGTGGGAAGTATTTCATGTGTGAAATTGCAAGTTAAAGCTGCTTGTCATAAGAGTAAGCAAACTAAGCAAAATGAATCCTTGCAATCCTAGAATTCTGCTTCTGACACACAGTTTATAATCTGATCCAGACTCAGTTCTCTGGTCTTTACTTTTGCCATAAGCTGCTTCTGACCTCAACTTTGACTCCCATTTCGTTGCAAGTGAAAACAGACACCCTCAACGAGTGTCTGGTCTCATATCATGTCTCTTACAGTTCTTTTAACCGTATACAAATTCATCTATATTTTCTTAGATTGATAGACGCATGCAGAATAATGGCCATTTCTTAATTCACAGGGAAGAGAAAAATGGATGGGACATGAGATAATTTGGCTCATAATATTATTATGTCATATAATATATTTATATTTTGTTTAGGTTGCATACTCTACAGCACCTGGTGAAGGTGGCATCATGAGCAACAAGGACTACCAGAGAAAGCATTCTCCACATCTGGTATGGAAAAACTTCTCTATGTCATCTCAGCTAATATTGTGTAATATATATTTGTGAAGGGATAATTTCCTTGGGTGTCTATCCATGCCTTTTGATCATGTTTTGATCAAGTCCCCAGGGTCAGCACACGGGTAAACATTTGCTTTTTACTGTTTTTTGTCCTAAACGGTTGGGTCCCTGTGGACCTTTCTTGTGCCACCACCATGTTAATTCCCACGAAATAAAAAACTTTTGTTTGTGCTCAGGTTAACTTATCCTGAAGTGCTTATCCTGAAGTGCTACATGGGGGTAGCCTGCATGCAGCCGAACTAACTGTTACGCAGGCTACATGGGGGGGGGGGGGGGGGGAGATTTATATTTCCCGCCAACATGGTGGCTGTGCGAGATCCTCATTTGTTTAGTTTTCACCAAGTTTTTCATCAGATATTCTGGTTCCCTTCCTCCAATAAAATCAAAATGTGGGCTTTGAGTTGTATTCATGCAGTGCAAAGTAGAGCAGTTTTCATAAGACTGTGAAAAGATCACAGCACCAACACTGTCATGACACGGCAAGGCCTACACCATACCAATCACATTGTGCAAGAATTTACTCTGCATCCAATCAAATACTTGGAATAGGGGATGGACACAGTCACACAAAGGTTACGGCACTGCAAGACCAATTACATTGCCTGAGAAAAAAATTAGCTAGAAAATATCTTGGTCATGGCAAGGCAAGCATACACCAGAGCTTTTCAGTCATACAAAAAATGATCTAAAGTAGTGTGCGAGTGTTAGTTAAATCCACAAAACCTTTATTTTCTCCATTGTTTTTTAGGTGGATTGGGGGTTGTTCAGCCTTATGTGTATACCAACATTGCTCCTACCTCTGATGATATGGTACCGCAGTCACAGCAAGTACGAGAACTTCAAAGTCAAGAAGAACTAGACTAGAATATGCAATATTATTAGAAATAACACCACCCCTTTTCCTCTATAAAACTCTTATCGTCAAGATCTCAACTTTTGGTACGTCACATTTGACTAATCATAATTAGGCCATTTTTGAATAATCCCATTGAATGAAAATCTTTATTTTTGCATTACAATCTCATTCTAAAAAAATTGCAGTGTATCACAAGAGGATTTAAACAAAATGGCTCCTGTTATAATATAGTGTCTTAGTCTTGCTACTCATTAAAGTTTCCATATTTCACAAACTCTTTTCTAGCCATAAATTTGGTTTGTTTTATCATAATTTATACTACCAAGAGTTAGCCTGCATTCAGCCAGTATAACTCCCTTGAAATAATTTCGAGGATTTTATACCGGCTGAATGCAGGCTACCAAGAATCAACCATCTTGTTTCTTGCCACCAATGGAATTGGGGCTGTTATATCAACAGCATGTATGAATGAATACCTTCATGTCCTAGCCTATTGTAATAAATTTTTACTTTTATTGTGCTTACTGCCTTGTTTTCTTTGTAAATTGTTTTACATTAGAGGAATTTTTCTGGGTGGGTGGAGGGGTGATGCTTATGGTGGTTCCCCAGGGGGGTGGTGTGGGTGTTCCTGGTTTGTTGTAGGGGTAGTGGGTGAGAAGCACAAAGCTATAAGTGAACCCTTTCTTGCCTCTATATCGGCACTCCATTCTAAAATAATGACATGTTAGAGACTGCGAAGTTGAAACAAGTTAGTAATATCAATGGGAATAAAAAGACCCCTTGCAGCACATCAGAATGCAGCTCAGTTTGGAGGACATAAAAATAGGTTTCCAATTCTCTGGAGATAAAAATTCTTTTGTTTTGTCCTCCAAATTGAGCTGCTTTGACGTCACATGCAAGGGGTCTAATAAAACTATGAATCTTGGCCTCCATTTCGATTAGTCAGTGTCATTACCCCTCTCCACCTGACCTATTAAGACACTCTTTTGTGGTCCCAAACATGATGAAGATGTATCCAACAGCAAGTCAATTTTTTGATGCTTTTTTACTTCAGAATGTCGTACATACTGGTATCTATAATATTAGTACCAAACTATAGCACAGCAACAAGCTTTTGATAAACTTCTCAAATAAAAGCACCATAATTTAGTACTCCTTACAGCTGTACAGTGAGAGTATACGTAAGAGAAGGACCACAGGACAATGATTTATTATTACATATGCCAAAAGCTATGGCAAATACAATCAGCCAACATTGGAATAAAGATGAAACTAAAAACATTCAGCAGTTACTACTGACGAAGGAATTTGAAATTGAAACTTCTGTGAGGGATGAGCACTCAGGTGACAACATGCAAAATAATTTGAGTGAATAAGTTTTGGGAATTTGTATAATAGAAAATAATAAAGCAATGTATTTGGTTTTGTTTATTAATAATAATTTTACCAAGTATAAATATGATTTTAAAATAATCAACTCTGAAATATCATTTTGTCACCTGACTATCCCCCGTGAAAGATAAAATTAATCATTATCAATAATTCATTAAATGGGTTGCAGTCTAAAGCTGTAGGACTAAAGAAACCCTTGAATGAACATGTACAAAGTTTATATCAAGGTCACTTTAAAGGCTACAAAGTAAAACTAAAAATCCTGCTTTGAAAGAGAATGAAGAGAACCTAAAGTTAATTTACAAGCAGTCGAGGAAGCATTAAAAATAGAAAAACGAGTTAATTATACTATATACTACATACACTGTTCAATACCTTAACGTCGATAAAACGACATGTCCCATATTGCTTCGTAGTTGTAGTTTTCTTTCATAATAACAATACGTCTAATACGCATCTTATAATATTAATGAATCATTTTGTATAATATGATAAATTTTCAAAAACTACTATGATCTCTACAATTTCTGTATTATAATATTATTAATATTACACCATAATCAGGCAAAATCACCAAATCCTGCGTTACTGAACCAAAACTTATTCCACTGAACGAGGGGATAAACAAAAGGAAAATGAAGAATGTCATTGTATTTGGTTTTGTACACTGTAGTAATCAACAAGGTTGAAAAAACTGCTATTAATTTGTGCTGTTCCAAGCTTTTTGTCTGATTTTTACTAACAGCTCTAGCTAGAAACATGTAGAAAGGGTTTTATAATTCTATTAAAGTAAGGTAATCTGTACTGGTCAACCTTGAAGATTACTTCAGGAAGCTAACAGTCACAATTGAGATGTGTGATCTGAACTAAGCATTTCCTTGACAATCCACAGCTGTCACAAATCATGATTGACAGCTGCCAATCTCTCAACACTGATTCAACCTATTTACAATATCTGTTGATTCGCAAATGATTGATACTAATCACTTAATCGTGACCAGTATCACCATTCTGCAATGCCAAGAAGATGATACTGCTTCATAATTTAAAATTCTGATCCCATAACAAATTGGAAAATTGTTTTTTTTTTTTTTTTGGACAAAATAATCAGTTCCATAGACTCTAGACTCAGGATCTATAGCATTTACCAGTGTTTAACAGTGTTTTTTTTTTTTGAAACCTTTTCCATGATAGAGTATGTTCCCCTTAATCATGGTCTCAGGTGTAAAAATAATGTGCTGTCGGCATTGCTCTTTGTCAGTCAATTCACCTCAACTGTGAAAATTTCTGATTTTTTGATCTAAAACACAGTATTTATAGGTTCACTTTATGTATAGTCCATTTCATCAAACAAAAAAAAATTTTTTTTCACTCAAGAAATAAATAGAATATAGCATTTTTGTTATAGAGAATATCTTCTTTGTGTCTCTCCAAAAGGGATGCTATTTACAATTTTTCATAGTATAATATCAGATATCTCTCTTGTAGTAGTTGACGTTTTAAATAGTGTGCTCAAGTACACTGTTGCCTGGTTAAGTTAGACGGATGTCAAGGATGTCATCGAAGATGATCTGGCATCAGATGTGGATGACACTGTTGATGCAGCATTGAGCGCAGTACTAGCTGAACTGCCTGCAGTTGTGGTTGAGGTGGTTGGACTCGAAGGGGAGGCTGCACGCTTTGCATCCTAGAAATATGATCATCAATACAATCAATTCAATACTATTATTATGAAAAAGTCGTGTAAAGAATTGCATTTTTCTGCAAATGAGGTGTTTTCATACACAACCACTGTGTAGTACACAGGTATGTACACTTCAAAAAATACCATTTTTTGCACAGTTCTTTTTGCACAGTCTTATTAAGTTGTGCAATACTGCTATTAATTGCTGGGTTGACATCATTCCAAGTCTTATGTGAAAACGTTTATCAACTGAATCACAAGTTTTGAATAGAATTCTGTCTGATTGACAGCACTTGTTGTTTTTTTTAGACCAATATTTTGAGTGGATAAATATTAGAGGCAGTACACCCCTTAAAAGTTGAAATATCAACTGTGCTCATGCACAAACACAGAAGACCCCACAAGCATAGAGTCTACTGTGAAGGTAATTCAATGTCTTTTGCTGGCATAGAACTGAGAAAATGTAAAGCCAATTGATCTATCTATCTCATTTACCATATCTAACATTTTTTCCTGATTTTTCTTAAGTGCATGAAAATTTTGGTGTCATTGTCATTGTCACATTTGCTTTGCCAACACAAGAGCCTTGGTATTAAAACTTTTCATTTTATTCTATTGTTTAGTTCCAGAAATTATCCATAACCCCCACCCCCCCCCCCCCCCACCCAAAATAAAGAGGGATTTGGAATTTCCGAGGGGTAGTGGGGATCAGAGAAAGAACAAAAATACAGAGCTTGTATGTCATATGGAAGAAAATTGGAATTTCCGGGGGTTGGGAGG
Source organism: Actinia tenebrosa (assembly GCF_029948245.1). NCBI lineage: Eukaryota > Metazoa > Cnidaria > Anthozoa > Actiniaria > Actiniidae > Actinia > Actinia tenebrosa. The sequence goes on along the minus strand of NW_028292569.1, from coordinate 25,665,558 downwards.
TCTTTAAAAAAATTCCTCTGTGGAGAGGGGTATGGATTCCTGGAACTACACATTCTGACATCATCAAAGGATGTTATGGAGTGTATCAGGCAAAGACGGCCATGGCATATGCTATGGAATATAAGGTACATCTTATCAAATATGATACTATGATGTAACCATCTTGCTTTACTTAGCAATCTCTAATTTCCTTTATCTTATGCATTCTGGACTAGCTTGGGTACTACAATCATCATTGTTCGCTGCAGCTGGACCAGAATGCAACTTGCGTGTCTAAAAAAGAATATGTCTCTGGCAATGGGATGCAGTTACAGTACAAATCAGTTTTCAAAGGCATACAAGCAAAGTTAATGGGACAATGTGATCCATAACATGCTAAACAACTGACAGTTCCATAGCTTCTGCCATTTTTTCAAGAGTGGCTATGAAAATCAAATCACAATCTGGGCTGCTTTTTTCTTCTTCATTTCTTGAGGAAGTGACCAACTTGATTTGATATAAATAGAACACTTGCATTACGGCATCATTAACTACAACTACAAGAATCCTTTGCACACTTTCTTTTGTTCAGTTAATAAGCACCAACTGTCTTACTGTTGTCAAGAGGCAATAAAATTAATTTGAATTAAAAAATAAAAGAAATTCAGGAAGCATTTTGGTAGTGGTAGTCAAATCACAGGCCATCATGCAAGTAAGAGGCCATCATTCAGAGTCACTCTTTGCCCAACACAACCCTAACATCCAATGCTGAAGAATATTAATCTTAGTTTATATCAATATCAGGATCATTATCATAGAAAGTATAGCTTATGTATGAGCACAGTTCTCATTGGCAAACCTACAATTCAGACAGGACTCACAAGTTCATCTGCTTTCTTCTTCCAATAATCGTAATTATCTGTCAAATGCCGAATGGTTTCTGGCACATAAGCAAATGCTGTGAATAGAATTTGCAATGGCATGAGGAGATTTAAATTTACAATATAAATATATTACTGCTGTACTAGAGTTGTCTTTAAGGGGAACAAATAGTACTGTCTTACAGTGAGTACACAGTACGACATGCCATAACATCAAAATGGCTTCCCATTGTCTTAAAATTATCCACGATTATATTATCAAAATTATTGTTTCTGGTTAAGATATTTAATGATTGGAGCTTTCGGCTTCCAACCTTTGAAACTAATAAACTACGAGCTCATAAGAATTAATCAGGATTTATCTCATTAAATGAGGATGTCTTGTATATTGAGATCTCTTTGAACCAGATTTCTCCTACATTTCCAATCCAGATTTTTAATAATTTAGACATAATCAAGTCCAGTGTACACATGACTTACCATCCCAGGCGTCGTACAAGTCACTGACAAAATAGTCTATAAACCAAACCTAAGCAAAGACAACAAAGAACATTTTAATACTGGTATATAAGCACTGGATCGATCCAAAAATCATTTATTAAATCACTATACAAAATGCAGTTGCAATTATGATAAACGTAGTGCGATCCTTATGCAAGAACCCCTTCAAAGGTGATAGCTGGCTTACTATTGACGCAAAACTAATCCTTTTTCCTTCCTCCCTAAAACTTGAGTACTAAATTTCAATTTAATCTACCTTAAACATGAGCCTCTGGCTGAGAAAACTGAGCAATCACTCCATGCAATCCACATAGAATACATTTACATTTATGAAAAAATTCTTTCCAAATTCCAAATAATCTCATGAGAGGTTCTCTTGTGCTTTTCTGTTCACATCATAATATTGAGGATAATTCTAAGAGTACTCTATAAAAAGTGTGTAGTTTATGAATGATTTGTTTAAGTTTACCTGTGACCGTGGCACATTACAGGTTGCTCTGTCAAACACTGGCATTACCACAGGAAGACCTCGCTTCTTCTCCTCATCCGTCTAGTGACAAACAAACAACAATTATTTTAGAGCCATTTTAAACACTAGAAATAAGGGATTGTCTAGTTTTGATTAATAATATATTGTATAGTAATGTAACTTGTAATTCATGTAGTGTTTATTTACTTTGTAATTATATTTATTTTATGCAGGACTCTATTAAAACCAGCCTGTGCTAAATTAATGTTCCTGTTAAAATATTGAATAAAATAAATAAATAAATTATTGAAAAAAATCCCAGCTAAATATTTACTGGTATTATTTGAGATTTTTGCCTGCAGGCTAGTGCAGGACACAGGGTGCCCTTAGAGGTACACCGCACCAATTTCCCACCCCACATCCATCCCACAATCAACCCTTAAAGAAATCATTACTTTCAGCTACTTTTTGCTCTTCTTTCTGGTATACCAACCTGAGAAAAGTACTCCTCTGCTATTCTCTCAGCCCATTCTTTACAAAGGTATCTTGGCCGAGCAGGATTAGCAATATCGGCACACTTGATTAACATTCTTTTGATTAAGGTCCTGTTCTCTGGAGTAGTCAATGCCGTAGTTGACGAAGTATTGGAGTCTGGGGTGTCACGTCCACTATGCTGTTGAAGTAATTTCGATAGGTAAGATTCTGTACCAATTAAACAGCTTAAGGGAGGGATATAAACCTGAGGGGGTTCCTGGGGGTGCCTGTGATTGAAATTCCCATCGGCAGTGTAGAAGTAATGTGTAAGACCTTATAGCAGGAAAGGGAGGGAAGGATGATTTTTTGACGTTAGTGGTCGGCTACCGTCCCCTGGGGGTCCTGGGGGTGCCTGAGATTAAAATTCTCATTGACAGTATAGAAGTAATGTCTAAGACCTTATAGCAGGAAAGGGAGGGAAGGATGATTTTTTGACGTTAGTGGTCGGCTACCATCCCCTGGGGGTCCTGGGGGTGCCTGAGATTAAAATTCCCATTGACAGTGTAGATGTAATGTCTAAGAATTTATGGTAGAATAGAAATCTTGTAAAGATATCTTCAAAAGAAATCTCATAACCACCATTCCCATGAACCTTATTCAAATGGCAGCCATGTTTATTCTCATGGGAATAAAACCCTTTGTTTAACCCACCTAAATTTATTCTCAAGCACTTGAATGCAAGGATATGCATGGAAAAATCTATTGTTCTAGTCAACATGGCTGCCACGTGAGCAAGGTCCATTGGCAACACATGTATTTTCATAGTTCAATTCCTTTTCTCTAGGGTAGAGGGAGACAGGACTGATTTGTTGAAGTTAGTTGTCAGGTATCGAGTGTTCACTTACCACTGAATGAACCTCATCCATACTTGATGACCGTCTTTTATTAATACTATTAACAAACTTGGATAAGTGTTCAAAGTGCCGTGTCATCTCTGTGGCCATCACCATATCAATGATTGATTGCCGAACGGTGCGGAAGTCCTCACTAGGCACAAGAAATAACAGTGTTTTGTCAGTTTTGGAGATAACACTTCATTCCATGAGTACAATGTGTTCATACTCTTAGAGGAGTTTTCGTATGACTGTGAAAGCTCAGTGCCGTAAGCGTGGCATGCCATGACTGTGATGGTTTCTAGAATTTTAATTGGCTGATTTTTCCACGCGCAATGTGATTGGTCTTGCATTGCCTTGACCTTGGCGTGACCGTGTCTGCGCTGTGTTTATGCCGTGTTCCAGGGATTTAATTGGATACAGAGTAAAATCTCATGAAATGTAATTGGTCTGGCATATCCCTTGCTGTGTCATGACTGTGTTCGTGCCGTGAACTTTTCACGGTCATACGAAAACTGCACTATAACCGACCCCAAATACTCTAGTGTCAAATTCTCTATTGCTCAGGGTTCAGGGTTCAATATTCATGCGTTCCAGTGAATATGCATAGCATTTCAAAGTGTTTATATTGTTGAAGATGTGCATTCTTTACATTGTCATTGGTAATTGTGAATATTGTGACACTGAAATGAGGCTAACCCTGAGTAAATGAGTCTGTAATCACGACATACAATCAAGGCTGCAAATAAGTTTTTGATAAGCAAGTCAGGACAGAGAAAACTGGCCAGAAGCATTTTGACCTGTCAAAACCCAAGTGTAGCTGGTCAAATATCTGGTCAAGGTTAATCATTTACCAGTCAAGTCATTACTTTCACTGGACACTCGTCTAATGACTGGCACTTCTTTGCAGCCTTGACAATGGTATTTTTATGAAATCAACAATGATCTATTCTACTTACACATCAAGCCCACTAAAAATATTAGACTTCTCTTCTCTAGCAGTAAGTTTGAATGCAAGGGCAGCATGATGGCTTTCGAGGACAGCTATATCATTGTAAAGAATAGCCAGTTCACTTCCAGCATTACAAAGGAAAGAGTTTGTATACCCTGGATGATCAACATCATGTACAATAGCAGCTATAAGAGATGCAGCCTCATCTAGAGGTTCTAACACAGCCTGTAGCAAAAATAAAGTCATTTGATTAGCCTTTCTCCTTTCCTTTTCCCATTTCCCATATATTCCCACTTTCCATATT